>NW_028301711.1:55325757-55628787 GCF_037042655.1 Diuraphis noxia
CTCTGGGTATGGTTTAAGACCATGGCTATTGACACCACTTACAGAATATCAACCAAACACCCCAGAAGCTAGGTACAACACTTGGTTGTGTAGAACAAGGTCACTGATAGAGCGGTGTAATGGTGTTTTTAAAATGCGTTTTAGGTATTATTAAAATGTGATTATATATTTATATTACCTAGACCAAAAGATAGAAATGACCAATTTGTTTTTTTTTTTTAGATGTTTACTTAAGCACAGAGTGCTACATTATGCACCAGAAAAAGCATCAAGCATAATAAATGCTTGTGCTGTGCTTCATAATATTTGTATAAGCAACAATTTACCTATTATAGACAATGATGGCGAATTTGAAGAAAATGATTATGGCATTTTAAATAATGCAGCTATTAATGAGCCAAATGCAACCCGTGCAAATACAGAGCTAATAGCAGGAAAACGAATGCAACAACAAATAATTAATTCATATTTTAAATGAATTCAGAAAACTGACAAATAGTTAAAACATTAATAGTTTATTTATTTAGATAAGCGTATTACTAACAATGTATATTTAATGTATAGGTTCATAGTGGTTAGTGGGTCTTACACCACAAAATGTATCACAAAATAATAATAATGATACTTAGTTTTTTATATAAACATTTAAAATTTAACTTTAACAAAATAAATATTACCTCAGTCTTGTAGTTATGAGTAGTATTTTATTACCATAAAATGTATCACAAATTAAAAATAATAATAATAACAATACCTAGTAATTATTTAAAATTTACAATTTAACTTTAACTTTAACAAAATAAATATTACCTCAGCCTTGTAGTTACGAGTAGTATATTATTACCATAAAATGTATCACAAATTAAAAATAATAATAATAACAATACCTAGTTATTATATAAAATTTACAATTTAACTTTAACTTTAACAAAATAAATATTACCTCAGCCTTGTAGTTACGAGTAGTCTTTTACCATAAAATGTACATATCACAAATTAAAATTAATAATAATGATACTTGGTTTTTTCATATAAACATTTGGAATTTAAATTTAAATTAAATATTATTAAATATTGTCTTATAGAATATTCAATTATAAATTTTAATTTTAATTTATAATATTTATGTTTGCTTCCATTAAAGCCAACTTCCTCTCTTTGACAATGGCAATCCTTTCTAAGAGCAGCAACTTCTGAGTGTAGTACTCTTTAAGAATTTTATTTCTGTCTTCACTTATGCTAATTACTTGTAAAGATGCATTGACAGATTTTTGAAAGACATCTAGTTTACTAGAACATTTTTAATTAAAACCACTTTAATTATGTTTTGTATGTATAAGTTTTAGGTATTACTTTCATACCTTGCAAAATACAAGTTCATGTTAGGTAATTTAAGTTTAAAATACATACACTCAACCATATTTCGAGTGTCCTTATTTAAAGTTGTAATTATTGAAATCTCTCTTTAAATCTGACTATCAAAATTAATGGGTAACATTTGATTTTTTTAATACATAGTATATGTCAAGGCCCCCTTGATTGAACAGAAATTAATATTTTTTATAGCATATGATTTTTTTACATAAAAAAAGTTTTATCCTTTCTTTGAGTGCCATTGTCACTAATAAAATATCAATATATTACCTGTTTTTAGTTTTTAATCCAACTTTGTCTTCCCTCTTGCTGTTGTCTTTACTGGTATTATCAGTCATAATAAAATCTTGTAATGGTCTGTAATAAAATATGATTTAAATATATTATCAAATAAAATGTGTAAAAAAAAAATATTTATAGTTACATTATGTCCGTAGACACAAGTTCGATTGATCTTGGTAGTGATAAATCTGGCAAACAAGTCTCTGTCTCACTTTTTTCGTAATCAACTTGTGATTCAACTAGTGGACTAAAAAATATTATATTGTTTGGTTTAAAAATGTAATTATTTTAATTACTACTCTCAATTGTTATTGGAATTTTCAATTGTTTTATTATAAATTATTTTATTAAATATTTAATGCTTACTGTAAACTATTGGTCGAAGAATCCACTGTAATTTCATATCCCTCAAAAGAGACGATGGGTTCAAGTGTATTTGGTTGACCATAAATTGGTACATCACCTATTATACCAACAATTTTTTCATCTAATGGTGCTAACTCATTCTCTAACTCATAGCTCCCTCCACCTGTTTTTCTAGTACTTTTTTTAAGTTCAATACATCTTGTTTTGGCATTACACTTCATATCTGTCCAACACTATTTGGTATAAAAATAAAAAATATGTAAAACAAAAATTAGTGATGAGTTAATTAATTGGTGTTAATAATTAATATTAGTCATTATTCATTAATAATTACTTTTCTCCATTTGTCAGCGGTCTTGTTAGCACCAACCATAGAATTTAATAACTGAGTTATTTGTTCCCATAAATTGTGAGCCTTTTTGTGGGTGAAGCTGGAGGTAAATTTACCTCTTTTTAAATCCGTATTATTCTCCATAAACTCGACGAGTGCTTCCTTCTGTGCATTTGTTACGGACCTTCCTTTGCATTTCTTTAGGCTCATAGTGTTATAGTTATTATAAATTTATAACTTCAAAGTTCAAACTAACTACTAAGTACCTATAAGTATTAAGTATTATAAATACTTTAGGCTTAGATAGTATTTGGTAATAAATTGGTATGATTTAATAATATTAATTAACTTTTGTTATCATTCAAATTAATGATAACAATTAAAAATGTCATGGAAAAAATATGATTTTATTCGACAGTCGAATGGAGTGTCGAAAGTAATTTATTATATTCGACAGTTGTTTGAGAATACGATTGATCGAAAATATCGATATTAACGATCGAATATTGTCAATCGAACCATATTGTTCGATTATCAGATTCGATACCTTTTAGAATAGGCCCCCTGTTGCGTCACCATTTGTTTATTATAAATTAATGAAAATAAATGTCACATCTAACATTCAACTACGGAGATCCCCTGGTTCGTTATCGCGTCGCCGCCGACTCAATTTATTTGGCAACAACAATAACAACATTTTTTTTATTATAATACTTGAGTACCTACTTGATGATTTGACCATAGTGGACTACGAGTCTACGACGATTGACGGTCAACAACTAAAAATATATCTTGCTAACTATTAACATAATATTAGATTAAAGATTATTAAATTTACCCAATCAAACGTTAATATATAACTCTTGTGGGTTTACCAATTACCAGTAATATTGCAGCCCACCACAGCGTACAATGCACATAATAATTAATAATATTATACACTACCTATTATACTTTATAATGTTCAATGATGCCACCTATTGGCCAAAAATGTCTCGCAAGCAATATATTTCCCCGTAATGTATACCTTATCGTTAATCGTCCAACAATAGAAATATCTTTATGACTTACCACTAAATAGTAATACAATTTTTCGGGAATTTCCCATCATTTAAAAACATAAAATTAATGGTATTTGGCTAAAGATTGTCGGAGGCCATAAGGGCGGATGTCTTTAATGTACCATATTGTTTTGTTGGTTTTATTTAAAGAAAAATGAAATTAAAGTACAGGTCTACTTTCTACATTTTTTTCTTTCTATTATGGTGTTGGAATTTTAGTTATAAGTTTATTTTAAAGGGTGGATGTTACAAGTGTTGTAAAATATTCACGGAGGTCACAAGATACCCTATACGGGTATGTGTGTGTGTGTGTGTGTGTTATTACTACCCTGCCAGAAATGTCTGCGCAAGCTTATTATTATAGTGAAAACCATGTATCTACTATTAGGTTTTTAGTCTTTGATTCATAGCCACTCTAAATTTGAAAGAAATGTTATAATAGTTTCATCCAATGGCTTAGAAATACACACAGTATTGTAACTCTATTTTAAGAAATAAAAAATATTTATTTCATGTGTTATAATTTCTATTTGTTTTTCAGATTCATGAAATTAAGTGGTCAATGGGAAATGACATAAGACATTCAATTAAACGGATATTTGAAAAATGTTTAATGATGAACTTCTATGCAAATATTCATTTCATGGCATTAGGAATAAAACATTTTTTCCTCATTAAATGTCTGCTCCGCTATTTTTGGTAAGATATTGTACATAAGCGGAACCAGAGTTTTACATTTGAGTGTGCCCGGATTTTTTTTTGTAATTATTTTTTTATCTATATGTATAAATCAATGTAAAAATAAAGTATTTCAAATATACGACACTTGTTTACTTACCAATACTATAACTTATTGTATAATGTAAAACAATGTACCTACCTATTGGCGATATACATAATATACTATTTTTTTTATTATTCATGAAATCAAAAGAAATGGTTATAAATTTACAAATTTAAACAAATACAGTTTTGATTACCTACCTCCTGTAAGATAACTATATTACTATGTAATATGTTAGTAGGTAGTCATTATAATAATTTATTGTTTAATTTTATAATACATTAGTTCAAACATCATTATTTTATATTTATTAATAAATAAACTGAAACCACACTAGTATAATTTATTGTATTATTTTATAATAACAATCGTCTTTGAAATGCCACTATACTTTTAAATTCTTCTATAACTTCAGAAGCTTCAACATTGGCAGTTAATTCTTGTTCGACATATAATAGAATGAGTGATTCCAACCGATCTTGTTTCGTAGTTGATCTTAACTTCGTTTTCACGTGAGTCAGTTTAGAAAACGCCCTTTCACATGAACAACTTATTACAGGGATGACAGAAAAAGTTTGAATTGCTGCATTAAAAGCCGTGTATATCTTATATTTTTCATTTTCTTGCATCCACCGGATCTATCCACTTAATGTTGTTGCTGAATTTCCAGTTGGTACAGTCTGATTTGCTTTTAACAATTTTATTTCTGCCATTAATTCATCTTGAGAAATTTTGAATTTTTCTTTTAAAACCACTGCTTCTTCATTATTTAATGTTAGATTTAAGAGATTTCCCACAGCATTTATAATTATGATTGTTTCCTGCTGAAATCTTAAATCTAATGACGCTACCATATTATCTAACATTTGGTAAAAACACAAACTTCGTAATTCTTCTTCCTTATTTTCATAATTATGTTGTGTTTTGGCAAATTCATCGAAGCGACTTGATACCATCCGTTTTTTAACTAATGGAATATCTATTTCTAGTTCTATACACACATTTTTTGCTTCATCAAACATTTTTAGAAACTCAGTTTCATTTCTTAAATTTATAAAAGCTGCTCGAAGAGACTTTATGCTGGCCATAGCATTAATTAGATTAATATCAGGACTTTGCAACAATTTACTTACTTTAACAATTAATTGAAGTATTGGGTGCACCATTGTTAACCCGAATATAAAATTAAAAGATTTTACTTGATGTAATAAACCAATTCCTTTAACTTTAACATCACTTTGTTTAGTTGTTTCAATAATTTCAGTAAGAGCTCTAAGGATGGCTGAATAATTAATTTTTATCGCGGCAACAGCTTCCGCGCGACAAGCCCACCTAGTCGTGGAAAGAGACTTTAATGTCCTCAATGTTGAACCGATTTCATTAGATATTTTTTCAAAAGTTGCATGTCGTGAACAACTCCCTTCAATAAATGTGTAAATAAATTGTACAATCCCAAAAAATCGAAAAATATTTCCTTTGTCTAGTGAACAAGCATCGACTAAAACTAGATTCAAACAATGTGCGTAACAATGCACAATATATACAATATTGCTGTTTAATTCTTTACATCTCATCTGAACTCTTGATACACTTCCTGACATGGCTGCCGTGCCATCAAAGCAAACTGATAACACATTCTTCCAATCTACTTTCAATACGGAGAGAACAACTTTTAACTCATTGAAAATAGCTTGGGCATCTACAGATGTAAGCCTGCGAATAGCTACTAAATGTTCTACTGGAGAATTAAGCTTATCATCAAAAAATCTCAAAACAATTGCCATTTGTTCGTGGTGTCCACAATCACTAGTTTCGTCAGCCATTATTGAAACAAGTTTGTTCTGAACGGAATGTGATATTTTTCGTAATATTATGTTGCTTATGCTGATAATAATGTCGTTTTGGATTTTTCCACTAGTGTATAATGCATTTTGAGGTCCATTTGTTAGATGATCTTTTAAAGTAGGGTCATATTTCGATACTAAATCTACTAAATCTAAAAACAGTCCTCGTGTAATGCTGATTTTACTCTCGTCATGGCCTCTAAATGGTCTACCTCATTTTGCTAAACAAATAACAATATCAATTAGCCTTTCCATTATCTGACGATTTTTTATTTTAACTTGATTTTGCTTTGAAATAAACACCTCCTTTTGCTCATCTAACAAAATATCAACCGATTTGCCTTTTATATAACTGCTCCAAGAAGAAACGCTATGTTGATGGCCTTTAGATTTTTCATGGTTACGGAAACATTCGTTTGCTCTATGCCAATTCTTAAATCCCTTTTTTATAAAAGCAAAATCAATATGACCTTTTGTTGCTGGATCGTTTAAACAAAATACACGACAGTAAAAACAAAATGCAGAATCAAGAACTTTACTATATTCTAACCACGAATACTTATTGTACCATTCGATTTGGAAACTCCTATATTTTGAGCCAATCATTGTTCTAGGAAAATCAAATTTTGGTTGATAGGGACCTTTGTCAATTCTATCTTTTTTTTCTAATCTTGAAACGGGTATCTCATTTATAGGGTCATCTGCATCACCGAAAATCTGTTTGTTAAGAACTTCATTATTTGGTAACGCAATGTTTGGAGTATTTTTTAGATCTTCATTTTTGTTGCACTTAAATATAAATTTATCCATTTTCTATCTTCAATAGCAAATTTTAATAAAAACTATTTTGAACTGATTTGGAAGAAAACGACATACCTACAACGCAAAATATACCTTAGTAATTTATTTTTAATTTAAATTGTATAATCAAGTATCAATGTATAGTATAGGCTAGTATAGTACTATTGTGATCAAAATTTGATTTATTATTAATAACCGAAAAATGATTAAAATAATAATAATAATAATAATAATATTCAGTTAGCATCAAGACATTTAATATTTAGGCATTATTTATACAAAATAGATGATAATTTATTTATAAATATTAAGTCCCGTAATTTCGTATTTAATATCTGGCCACCCGAAATTTTATAATATAGTACTTACATTTAATATTTAAAAATCCGTCGTCCGAGGTTGTTGTACACCAAATTAACGACTTACAATAATATTATATTATTACCTAGTGTATGTGAGTTGCTTGAAACACGACGTAATGTTAAATGAAATAACAATAACAATCAAACTATTATTTCTTAATCGTCGACCGTCGTTATCAGCGCGGTCTCGGTTTCCGAAAAAAGGCAATATTTTTGCGCTAAAAATAGTTACCAGTTAGCAGTAACCACTATTGTCTATTATTCTAAGTTTTCATGTCGATGTCGACGACAATAACAATAAATCTAATTTAAAGAGTACGATATTATAGTGATTTAAAATCTAAATATCCAGACTTCGTTAATAATGTAAAATAACTATTGGTAAAAAATACATTTAGTTATTATTTTATTTTAGACTTATCTGAACACTTGTACTTTAATTTAAAAACTGAAATTCAATTAATGTGTTATGTTATTAATTAATTTTTTTTTTGTACATAAGGGTGTGCCTTTGCACACCCGGCACACCCTGTAGATCCGCCTATGATATTGTATTAAATATAACAGTCATAACTTATTTTCTATCATGATATTATCATGACTTTAATTACAATTACGTATTAAAATATAATTGTATTTTTGTATATAATAAAATTGTATTTTATTAAAATCATCAAAATTAATATAAAGGGACATTTGTGCCATAACTATTCATCGCTATTCCTACTATAGATCATATTAACTTTGACAAGTATAAACATGTGATTAAATATTAGCTTAAACAATAATAATATAATATATCAAAATAAATCTATCAACAGTAGCTTACTATATTAATTATATTAAGAAGTACCATTGAGTTTTTTGTACCATTAGAACATAAATAAATATATATAGGTATACAATATACAACATACTACTGCTATTGATGAATATATATTTTGTAATAAACAACTTATTAATTATTTACATTATTTAAGTAATTTTATAACTAGATAGTGTAGTACTTATATACTTGTATAATTGCTTTTACTGTCATTAAATTATTTTATTATTTTATAGAAGCCATCTGCAGTGAAACTAAATTTAAAAATGTCCAGCTTAAAGAAATAGAAGATTGTATTCAAAAGTATTTGGCTCAATGACCATTTGTAGTAAAAAGAAAAATAGTTGCAATCATAAGAAATGCTGAAGATAATGCTGTCTAGTAGATATTATACCGAGTGTCCCGCGGAGTTCTGATATTCTGACAAATGAAATTACTTTTATTCTAATCAATATTGAAAAAAAAACAATTTTTTAAATATAATTCATAGACACTTGAACTACATTTTTGGTATACATTTTTTATTTTTTATTTATATTAATACTAAAAATAAAAAACTTCTGAAGATTCATAAATTATTATGAATCAAAATACTTAGAAAAATATTCTGCTTTGGAATATGAAATTAAAACTCTATGTTGTCATTCAAAAAAGTAAAAAACTTAAAAAATGATAAGGATAAAAAATATTTAAAAATATAATTTTTTAATAAAAACGTTGGTTTTTTAACAACTTGAAACCATGTAAAAAAATATTTTGAAAAAAGTAAATACTTTTCGAGATAATTAGTGTACCCACTTAAAAGAATCACCCTGTATACTTATATAGTTATATATTAAAATTTTACTTTTTCTACTCTACAGTTCCATAAAAAAAAATCTACACTGTAGTTAAAATGAATACCAATAATAAAAGAAAAAGTGGTGTAGCTAGGACAGTGGCGTACCCAGGATTTCAGTACTGTGGGTCTGCCTCATTTATGAGAGGCCACTGAGTAAAAACTACAACTAACTATGTATTACCAAGTCGCTTGCGATTATCCTTAATAGATTATATTTATATCATATTTTTATACCAACATTCAATATAACTAAATACAATTTTAAACTTACTTACAAACTTTAGGTATTATTAATTAATTGTTGCATTAAAATGTATATTCAATTAACAAATTTACCTGGAGTATTTTTTGAGAAGGGATTGTACATATTTTATATTTTATTTTAATTTAGTTTTCAATGACTACTTTCAATTTCACAATATATATCTGATCTAGAGAAGGTGGTTCTAGATTCTTATCCAATACAAAAAATAATGCATTTATAAAAAATTTGTATATTTATCAGAATACATAAAAATTAAAGTACCAAGTATAAAAATAGTTGAGAAATAAGAACATTATAATAATTTTCTGCGCTTTCTCATTAGTGCAAATGTACTTATTACTTTACCAAAGTCAATTTTTTGGGCAATGTTGTGTTCAATGCTCAATATTGCCAAATTTGATAGTCGATCTTCATTCATAGTTGAGCGAAGATAAGTCTTAAGTAGTTTTAACCGGCTAAAACTTCTTTCTGCAGTTGCACTGCTCACTGGAAGAGTATAAAATATTTTATACAAAGTATATAAATTTGGATACGAAGAAACCATGTCTCGAGATATCATGAACTTCAATACTTCGTTTAATTTCAAAGGTTCAGTTTCATCATAAACTTGATGGTAAACCAGACAAAATGAACGGTATTCCACTTCTACATCAATTTGATCTATGTCAACTTCATAAAATCTTGATAAATTTTTAATAGAAACAAGATTTTCATCTATGTTTTCTTTGGACATTATCTTTGGATTAAGTACTTCAAATTTTTTAACAATATCAGAAAAATCTTCAAACCGGTGTTTCAATGTATTTATAAATGAATCCAAAATAACAAAATATGTATTACATTTAAAATTTTCATCAGCAGACTCAATAATATTTTCAGAATTACTATCACTATGAATTTTCTTTTTTGTTATTTTACGTCCTTGATTAAAGTTATTATTGCCTCCAAACTGTCCACACAAATCAGTTGCAATACATTTTATTTTTAAAAAATGTTCCTCATTTCTTAAATATGAAATATCTAAAAAACATGTTGAAACCATATCATGCGCAGTTATTAAATCAATTTTAGAATTTTGTAAGTAATTTGATAAAATATTAACTTTTCCAAGTATATTCTTCCACAAAGCTAATAAAAAACTGAATTTAAAATTCATTATTTGAAAAAGTAACCCTTGTGCTTCTGAAATGGTTTTTAATTTTGTATTGGGTAGTTCTCCATCTGAAATTCGATTTAATGAAATAACAATTGCTGGTAAGTTTATGTACACTGAGTCTACTGCACGTTTGTGACTTGCCCATCTTGTTTCTGAAAGTTGTTTTAGTGTGAGTACTAAGCCATCAATTTTCTTTTGTTCTGCTTCAAATATTTTTAGTCTTGGTAAACTACTTGTAATAAATGTATACAATGCCTCAAGGGTACCAAAGAATGAAACTGCATTGATAGATGATCTAATAGAATCTATAAGAACCAAATTTAAATTATGAGTACAACAATGAATGTATAGTGCTAATGGTGATATATCTTTTATTTTTGATTGTAAGCCAGAAAACCTTCCAGACATGGTATTGGCACCATCATAGGCTTGACCACGGCATAAGGAAATATCTAATTTATATTCTTTCATTACTTTTTTTATGATGACAAAGTAATCATTGGCAGTTGCATTAGGTAATTCTTCAAAACACAGAAAGTGTTCTCTGATGTCTCCTTGTTGATCTAAAAACCTCAAGCTAAAAGAAAATTGATCAATTCTTCCAACATCTATTGTCGAATCTACAATAATTGTAAAATATTTAGCTTGTTTTACTTCAGTTAATATTGTATGTAATGTTTCATCTGCCATACATTTAAGTATATCATTTTGAATTTTAGGACTCAAGTATGTCTCATTTCGGTTTGACTCAGCCAAGTGTTTAGCTAAAACAGCATCATATTTTGACACAAGTTGAACTATTTCAATGAAAAGTCCTTTATTTTGTGTTTTCTGATTAATGTCTTCTCTGTGTCCTCGAAATGGAAGACCATTCGTTGAAAGGAATAAAGATAAATCGATTAACCGTTTTAACACACTTCGATTAAATTCTATTTGAGATTTTTGAATTTTTATTAAATTTTGTTGAATAGTCAAGTCTTTTGAGATTCTATCTTTTAAAATTAAATATTCATTTTCTGCTTCTCTGTGTTCTTTGGATTTTTCATGTTTAATAATTTTTTCATATCCTTTACGGAAATTAGAAACACCTTTATTAGGATTAGACCATTGATAATTATGCTGAGATATAGATCGAAACAAAAAACAAGGAAAACAAAACATTTTGTTAGCTTTTGGAGAATATACTAACCAATTTCTTTCACAACTCATTCGTGATTTAACTTCTTTGTTATACCAGTTAGAAGAAAATGTCTTGCCAGACTCATTTCTTTGAAAAACATAATCATTATTATTAAAACCTGGTTGACAAGGCCCTATTTCAACAAGAGTTCTGATTATTTGAGGTGTTAGTATAGTATCAATAAATAAATGTGGGTCTGATGGATAATCTTGGCATCTATCAATTAACTTGGAGTGTAAAACATTATCTTGGGCATGTTCAATTTGTTTGTTAGTTTGATAAGAAAAACAACAGTCAATTTGAGGTATACTATCATTGAAATGTATCAAGTCCATTTGTTTATTTGTTGAATCTTCTGGCATGTTAGATGTTTGAATTAAAATTTCCCCTTCCACAAAAGGACCTGAAGATAGAATCTCATGTTCTGTTAAAAATATAAATATAGATGTAAATAAAAAAATATTACAAATTTTGAATTATGATTTAAAGATCAAAAACATTGTTACAACAATAAAACAATAAATTAAAAGTATAATAATATATGATATTAACAACATAAATATTATAACATTATACATTTATAACGTTAATATACAATATACGAGTATAATCAAGACTTAGGTATTTTATTAAATATAATTATATAATAATTAGAGATGGATGAAACCAGTGGTGCACACAGGAGGGTTCAGTAGCTGCTACCCCTGATTTTTTTGGTAAATGGGTGGGTAGGTGGACCCCCTGGCCCTAGAATAATCTCATCATACAAATTCTACTATGTGTAAAAATATTTAAAATAAACTGTTGAATATAGCCATTAGCCAATATAAGGGTAACTAATCCAATATGCTACCCCTATTTTTTTTTGAGTGTGCGCCACTGGATGAAACCAAAATTGTTATACATTTTGGCACAAACATTTAATTATATTTTAGGCTAAGTATTGAAAATTATTTGCCTGATATTAATCATTTAAAATACTAGTACAAAAATCACATAGATAGAAATAAAATATGAAAATAATATATAATATTGATTACCTGTGGTCATTATATCAGATTGAATAAGTGGTGCAGCAATTATACTGGAATTTAATATATTTGGTGAATCATCTGGGATATCATCTACATAAAAAAAATATGTATATTAATAATAATATTGTTATACCTATTTTTTTCAAAATATAGTTATTTTCACATTCTGTAAAATGTAGATAGTAAACAATAGATAATTTATTATTAATTCATGTCTGAAAAAATGATTGAACACTTAATAAAGAAAGAATATTAGTATAATGTTTGGTATAATGTAAAATGTGAAAATATACATTGATTACCTGTGGTCATTATATCAGATTGAATAAGCGGTGCAGTAATTGTACTGGAATTTAATATGTTTGGTGAATCATCTGGGATATCATCTACATAAAATAATATGTATATTAATAATAATATTGTTATAATTATTTTTTTCAAAATATAGTTATTTTCATATTCTGTAAAATGTAGATACTAGATAGTAGATTATTTATTTTTAATTCATGTCTAAAAAAATGATTTAAGAAATAATAATAATATAATATAAAATATAATAATAAATGGCAAATGCATTAAAACTTAAAAGATTATTCGTGGTCATTAATTTATATGTTTCACGTGTATTTAACTTATGCGCTTCTATTTTAATTACATAACATTTGTATCAATGGATAATTCATTTTTAAAATTACAATACTTACCAAGAAAAGGTAAAGTTAGTGGATTATCTTCCTCTTCACTACAAGTATATCCTAAAGATGGTTCTTGACTGGTGTATGATTTTAGGAATGACACTATACTTCTATTACCTTTAACTGCTTTTTCTTTTTCTTTAATTAATCGTCTTGCTCCACCTGACAGTCTAATTTTTTTATTAGAAGCTTCCATCATTAATATTTGACACAAATACAACACAATACGTAAGACACTAAAAGATTACAGCGGACAGACGCTCGTTTACAAAATAGTAAGATATGAAATACAGCGAATGAGTTACATATTATAACATAATTATAAACATTACTCATTAGTATACATAATGTCATAATGATAATACATTCATAACGATTAACGACCATGGCTCATGATATTTATTATGGATATTGGATAATAATATAAAATAATCGTAGTATTGTACTGATAATAAAATAAGAACGTCTATAAATAGAAAAGATATTTTTTAAATTTTAGCTACGTGATAAAAATATACTATTAATTATTATACTATATTATATATTTATATAAACAAGTAAACAACTGACACTACGATTTCGTACGCACTATTTATATTTCAATATTTAGTCTTCACGTCTATACATCATAATTTATAATACACATATACATTATATGTTTATTATTTCTATACTCATACATTATAATTATATTTTTATAGGAAAATTCTAGAGCCTGTGTACATTTTAAAAATTATTTTTATTTAATTTAATTTTCATATTAATTATTGCATATATTTGTATATATACTTTTCAAATAAAAAAATGTTATGTAGTTTGTTAGTTTGAGGGGCCACATTAACCTCAGAAAAAAACTGTGGGTCAGCTGACCTCCCAAACCCCCCCCCCCCCCCCCTGGGTCCGCCCCTGAGCTAGGATGAAAGATACAAATAAAAAAAAATTATTTGAAATCTCCACTTCTTGTAAAAAAATTGACGACATGTTTTCCAAAAATGAAATTAAAGCTAAGACAAATACTACAGTAAATCAAGTAAGTGATTCTAACTATCTAACTTATACTTTTTATACTGTCATAAATCAATGAATCTACTTTACCTATTAATTATAAATTATAATATACATACCTTTTATTATATTTTTCAATTATTTGTCAGGATTTTAATACAGTATCTGATGTTTTGAAGGATAATAAAAAAGTTGATAACAACTATCCTCATTATGCCTCAAATTCAGAAGTTAAAAATCAAAATAATGCCAAGTTGACTAATAATTTAGAGGTAACCTATACTTGTCATAAAACTATGAATCTATATATTATTATTACATTTTTCAATTATTTGGACAGGATTTCAATATTGTATCAGATATTTTGAAAGAAGATAAAAGAGTTGATAACAACTATTCTAATTATGCCTCAATTAATGATTGAGAGGTAACCTATACTTTTTGTCATAAAACAATGAATCTTCTAATCTATAATCTATTTTATTATATTATTCAACTATTTGGACAGGATTTTAATATGGTAACTGATGTTTTGAATGATGATGCAAGAGTTGACGATAATTATTCTAATTATGCCATAATTAATCAATCAGAAATTAAAAATCAAAATAATACAAATTTGGTTAATGATTATCAGATATAACTGTTGCCATAGACTATAAAAACTATTATATAAAAAATATAAATAAGTGTTTTACATTAAATTATTAACTTTTATGATTTCTATAGATATGTGACATATCTATTACAAAAGATGATAATCCTAGACAGCCAGTACTTCCATATTTTCCAAAAAATGAACAGAAAAGAGCATTTAATTCACATAATTATAAACTATATAATTGGATTGAATATTTAGTTTTGAAAGATATAGTATATTGTTTTGTATGCAGACATTTTGGCCCTATTAATGTTCCTGTAAATAAGTGTTTCACTGGTGAAACATCAGGGTCTATTGCAGTAGTTCTCAACCTTTTTCGATTCATGCCACCTTTAGCCACTAGAATCAAACACTGCGTCACACTAACATCAAAATAATAAACAATCTTAGCTGTATATTTATTACTAGGTACACGTGTTTATCGGACCAAAAGATTAAATATAAATAATACAAACTATTATAAAGATACAAACTTTAAAGTATGTTATGTACATGACAGTGGTGGTATAGGTGTATAATATATTTATTATAAGAAATTATATGACTGTTTTCGGAAAAATTAATTTTTTAAATTTTTTTCCTTTTCTTGTTAAAATGCTGCGTCACCCCTAAGCTAGGTCCATGTCACCCTTAGGTGACATGTCACCCCGGTTGAGAACTACTGGTCTATTGTATTTGTTGATAAGGGATTTAGATGTTGGAGAAAACAAAATGAATGTTATAAGAAACATTTAGCTAGTGAAAGACATATTATGGCTTGTTATGAAAAATGGACTATGTATTTGAATATAAAAAATAATGAAAACATGTCTATTAGTAATCTATTAGTTCATTCAAGAATACAGGAATAGTTAACGAAAATCGGCAACATGTTTATTTTTTATTAAAAAGTACTCTTTGGTACCCGCCGTTTTTCCCGAATCGAATTACCCGAATGAATTTTTTCCCGAATAGTATTTTGCCCGAAAGTCCGAAAACCCGAAACCTATTTTCCCGAACACCTTTTTCCCGACGGTTATTGTATCAAGAACAGTGTTTATCAGAGATTGTTAGATATTCTTTGAAGCGGAAGGCTGAGGACCAACCACAACTACCACCGGCTCAAATACTACGCACAGAGATGGCTGGACTATCTGATGGCGTTCTTAGTCAAGTACCTAACCGTGATAACTTAAAGAAGTCAATGCGTCAAGTCCGGAGGTATTTATTTTTTTCTATTTTTATGAATCTATTCTAATTTTATATATTTTACATATAAGGAAAAATTTGCCGCCTAATCCGAAAACACTTTCTGACTTGGGTACTCTTCCCGATCAGTATCAGAAGACGCTAACGGGTGAAAAATTTTTAATTTACGATTCGCTCGATGATAGTTCTGTCAGCGATGGTAGAGTTATTGTATTTTCAACTCAAAGAAATTTAGAGTTATTAGCCAAGAGTGACTGCTGGTTTTTAGACGGAACTTTTAAGGTTAGATGGTTTTTATCTCTCATATTTTCTAAGAAGTTAACATTTTTTAACTCATTAAATTCAATAAAACGGAAAAAACGTACTATTATTACTATCACACTAAAAACACTTCGTTATAAGTTAAAAAAAAATTAATAATGATTAAATCTTTAAAAGACGTGATATAATATGGAAATTAAGCAAAATTACATTTTATAATATAAAAAACTTTGTCAACATATTGTTAATAAATTATTAATTACTGTAATTTTACTTGTACGTATATTACTGTATTTTTAATGTTGTTGTGTTAATTATTTTGTATTCTATAATAATAATAATAATAATAATAGTATGTTACAATTTAGCCACTACCTAACAAAAAAAATTCTATTACTAATCCTTTAACTAATACTTAGGTGTGTCCCAATATTTTCACTCAAGTTTTTACGATTTTGGGAACATGTAAACAGCATGATGTTCATGACACAGTTGCTGTGCCATTTGTCTATGCTCTGTTGTCGTCAAAAGAAACTGTGCAGTTTATCTCTGTGCTTAGAGCAGTACAATCGTCATTTAACGAACACAGGATTTCTTGTGAACCGGTTAAAATCATGACTGATTTTGAAAAATCCATAATCAATGCTTGTGAAGAAGTTTATCCAAATTCTCCTATCAGTTGTTGCTTTTTTCATTTCGGCCAATCAATGTATCGTCAAATTCAGTTTGCTGGTCTTCAAGCCGAATATAATGACCACAAAAATCGTTCGTTGAAATATTATTCTCATATGATGCTAGCGTTGGCATTCGTTCCTTTGACTGAAGTTTCTCGCATTTTCTCTCTATTGAAAAATGATGCACCTGAAGCTCTATCACCAATTATTTAATATTTTGAAAAAAATTATGTTCATGGAGTAATAGCTCGAGGAAGAAGACGAGGGATTCTTCCACGTTATCCACCAGAAATTTGGAATCAGCACCAAGCAGCTCTGACTGGTTCGCATAAGACCAACAATGTAAGCGAGGGGTGGCACAATCGCTTCCAGCTCATCGTTGGAAAACATCATCCTGACCTTTACTCTGCTCTCGGTGAATTCCAAAAAGAACAAGCTGATGTAGAGATAATGATTTTAGAGCTGAGTCTAGGGCGAAAAGTGAGAGCCCAGCCAAAAAGAAAATGGCGAGACTTTCAAATGCGGATTATGGCTATTACTGCTGATTTTAATTTATATCATGAATTAGAATTTCTGAAGGCAATCGCGCATAATATTATTTTGTGAAATTATTTTATATTTTGTTTTTTTTTTTTTTTTTGTAAAGGTTTTTTTACTATTGGTCAATTTATATGTATCATTACAATAGTACTTAAATTAATTAATGTTTATATTTTATACGTTTTATAATTTAATTATTTTAAAATATTTTACTATTACACTAGGTACTTGATTTATTATATCATTATTAATTTTATTAATTTATTTTTATTTTTATTTTTATATGTATTATAATTTATATTCGGGAAAAAAAGGTTTCGGGTTTTTGGATTTTCGGGTAAAATACTATTCGAGAGAAAATTCATTCGGGAATTTTGATTCGAGAAAAAGGTGTTCGGGAAAAAAGGTTTCGGGTTTTTGGATTTTTGGGAAAAATACCATTCGGGAAAAAATTCATTCGGGAAATTCGATTCGGGCAAAATACCGTTAACCGTACTCTTTATTTAGCAAAGCAAGTCCTTGCTTTTCGTGGAAAAAATGAGACAAATGAATCAGTAAATAAAGGTAATTTTATTGAAATACTCGAGACCTTTGGTGATGAAAAAACTAAAACAAAATTGCAATCAAGATATGGTCACTATACTTCACACGAGTATCAAAATGACTTAATCAGTGTTCTTGCTAAATGTACAATAGAAAATATTTTGAAAAAAATGCCCAACATTAAATTCTATATTGGTTGATGAAACCAATGATGCTGGTAAAATAGAACAAATGAGTTTTATTATTCGATTTACTGATGAAAATTTTAATGCTCATGAAAAGGCTTTAGGTTGTTTCCATATGAAAAAGTGTGATGCACAACATTTAGCTCAAGAAATTTTCAAAATATTAGCAGATAATAATATTGATATCAACAGATGCGTAGGTCAGTGTTACGATGGGGCATCAGTAATGAGTGGCAAATATACAGAGGTACAGCAAAGGATATCAAATATTATACCACATGCTGTATATATCCATTGCTATGCACACAGACTTAATCTTTGTCTCATAAATACTATTCAAAATGTTCAATTGGTAGTCAACTTTTTTAAAACTGTCCAGGATCTATACAAATTTCTTATGACTGGTAGTACAAGATATTAACTCTTTATACAAGCTCAAAAACTAAAAAATATCTAAGTACTTAATTTAGAAAGACTTGTAGAAACTCGTTGGTCATATTGGTACACGTCATTAGATAAAATAAAAAACCGTTACACTGAGATAAGAGAAGTTTTATGTATACTAACTACTAAAGGAGATCAAACTACTAGAGCAGAGGGATTATTTAATGAAATATCATCTTATAATTTTATATTAATGTTGATTTTAATGAAGAAATTATTAAAAACTATTCATTCTGCTTCTTGTGAATTTAAAAATGCATCAATATTATTGTCTGCAGCTATTAATCTTGCTAATTCCACAAAACATGAACTTTTAAGTTAGAGAAGTGATACTGCTTTTGCAAAAATGCATGAGAAAGCTATTGTATGTGCAACTAAAAACAAAATTAATATTGAAGAGTATGTAAGGAATAACCGTTCTAGAAGATCTCAATGTTATAACAGAAAACTAGATGAATTCTATGTCGAGCCCACTATTGGGAAACCTGCATTAAAACAAACTGCTTCAAGAAAATATAAAAAAACATATTTTATATGTGATAATTGACAGGTAAAAATATTAAAATAAATAAACAAATAATTTATTAACTATTTTACTATTTTTAATTTCATGGATGCATTTTATATTTGTAACTACTAGCTTAATGCTTAAATCAATAACATTTTTGCTTTATTTCTTCAGGTTTGTGACTGAGCTTAATGAACGCTTTTCCGAAAAGAATAAAGAAATATTTAGAGTGTTTAAAATATTTGATCACTCAAGTCCTGACTTCTTTAATACAAAGTGTTCCTATCGTCATTCATTTATAAACCACTACAATTATTTTGAAATAAATATATCCAAAATGTTAACAGAACTTCTATCCGCCAAATCATTGCTTCTAAGCAATACAAATATTCAATTAAACTTTGATTCTATTGTATCCTCTTTGTCACAACTTCCTACAGCCTTTTCTGAAACTTTAAAAATTATTTCTATACTAAAGATTCTTCCAATTACTACTGCTTCAAATGAACGATTCTTTTCATCCCTTAAAAATGTTAAAACTTTCTTACGTACTTCAATGGGAGATAACAGACTAAGTGATCTTATGGTTTTAAATGTAGAGAAAGAAGAAGCTAAGTGCGTTGATTTATATAAAGCTGTATATGCATTTTCAGATATTAAGCAACGGAGATACCCATTTAAATAATAACCTATGCTGCTATGCTTTTATAATTATACCTATGCCATTATTTTGTATTTATATAATATATTTCAAGTTGTTTATTATTTGCATTGAACGCTTTACTTTATGCTTTAGTCACAAACTTAGCTTTGAATAATTAGTTTGTATTTTCCCTTTTTTTTTAATATCCTTATTTTAAATATAGGTAACTATTAATCATTGTACCTATGCGTTCAAAAATTTAAAAATAATTAAAGCTGAATGATAAGGTACGTACCTAAAATTTGAATATTTTATACTTAGTTTATTAATTTATTTGTTATGTATGAAAGCTAATTATGTTTTTGATACTAAAAAACTCTATATTGAAAAATTGAAAACACGAGAAACGTTTTTTTAAGGATTGGCCTGGTGGTGCGAAAAAATTGGCCTCTTTAATTGTTTGCACACCCCTAAAAAAAAACTGAAATGGCGCCCCTGGTTGACTTTTTAATAATTTAAATAATTTTTTTATTTACTTATTACTAATTAATTATTAAAATGTTTTAATGTGAAGTTTGCGATTCAAAGTATAATTCTACATCCGGTTTAAATAAGCACCTCTAAAATATACCTAAAATAAAACCTGTTAATAAGAACATATATTTTTGTAATGATTGTGAAGATTCATTTGATTTAAAGGCAAATTGAATTAAACATGTCAGAACTCAATTAAATGATCAATGATTGAACATGTTATGTTCATTTAAAAATTGTACCAAGTCATTTTTTACATTAACTGTATTAATTGAACATTTAAAATACCATAATATCGTTTTACAACATTATTCATAATCATAAGTAATACACAAATGTTTGACCCCTCCTATTTATAAATTATTAGTGTTATTACATTTTGATTTATTATTGGCAATTAAATTTTTAAATATTATGTTATATAATATTTTTTTAACTATTTAAAAAAAAATATTATTTCAGAGTTGAATATTATAATTTTACTGTAACCAACATTTATTATCTGACCATTGATGACCTTAGGTGATTTATACTAACTGAAAGCAAGGAATATGTTACTTTTTAAATTCAATTTGCCATTAAATGAAATGAATCTTTAGTATCATTACAAAAATATATGTTCTTTTTAACAGGTTTTATTTTAGGTACCTATATTGTTATGTTTAATTCTATGGTGCTTATTTAAACCGGATATAGAATTATACTTTGAATCGCAAACTTCACATTCAAACATTTTAATAGGTAATTAATTAATAATAAGTAAATAAAAAATTAATAAAATTATTAAAAAGACAACGAATCTTATTATAGATCAATATTATTGTATTGCTTATCAGCAAAACAGAATAGTATCACAGTGCCGTGAATAGATAACAGTTAGTAAATGTTTTTTCATCAGAATAACAATTTAGTAAACTTATTCAAAATAGCATTAGATCGGATGCCATCTGACAGCCATAATATTGTCATTCGAGCTGACAAAACACCTGTCGGTGAACACACAAGGAGGTTTAATTCGCCCACCATTGACGAAGTGGCTGTTCTCGTTGTCAGAGAAAATTTACAATCTAGAGATATTGTGCTTTTTCGTCGGAATAATGATTTGAAACGTGTATCTGAAATTTACAAGACTTATGATGCGTTACAATATCCTTTGATCTGCTGTTAGGGAAAATATGGATACCATTTCAATATCAAAATGGCACATCAAGTAATCGGTAATATTTTTTAATTCAATATATCTAAGTAACAAATTAAAAATTTATAATTTTTGAATGCAGGTGTTGAAACCAACAAAAATTTAGTGCTATGAATTTCTATTCATACAGATTCATGATCCGCGAAGGTGAAGTAAATCATATTTTGATGTGTCGATGACTTTTTCATCAGTTTGCAGTTGACATGTATGTCAAAATTGAGACTGAACAATTGTTATATATCCGTTTGAACCAACGACTGCAACGATCAGAAGAATACATTCATCTCCGCGATGCCATAAATACCGATGGAAATGTGAATAATATGGGAAGAATGACAATTTTGCCGTCAACTTACATAGAGAGCCCGCGCGAATATGCTCAGGATGATATGTCATATGTTAGGCATTATGGCCGCCCAGACTTATTTCTTACATTCACATTCTTATTATTATATTCTGCCTTGAAATTACCATTAAACATGCAAATCAAAGAAACACCAATTTGCAACATATCCAAAAACAGCGCAATGGCCAAGATCCTACAGGTATGCAAATTGATTATTTGGGATGAATGCACAATGGCCCATAAGAGGTCACTGGAGGTCTTGGACAGAACGTTGAAAGATCTTCGTGACAACCAAAATATTTTTGGTGGGACCATGATTCTGTTATCAGGTGATTTTCGTCAGACTCTTCCAGTCATTTCCCGATCAACTGTTGCTGATGAACTTAACGCATGCCTGAAATGATCGAATTTGTGGCGATACGTTAAGACATTCCAATTAACAACTAACATGAAAGTATTTTTGCAACAAGATGAAACTGCAGATATGTTTTCGAAACCGTTGTTAGACATTGGAAATAATAAAGTCACAGTGGACACCTCGGCCGGATTAATCACATTACCCACAGATTTCTGTCACATCACAGACTCCAAAGAAGAGCTTATTCAGCATGTTTTCCTAGATATAGCGCAACAGTTCAACAACCATAATTGGCTGGATGAACGAGCAATATTGGTGGTAACAAATAAAAATGTTTATGCTCTCAATGCAACCATTCATAATTTTTTACCGTGACAGTTGGTTTCCTACAAATCAGTCGACACCATTATGAACCAGGATGACGTAGTCAAGTATCCCACGGAGTGTTTAAATTCACTGGAATTGCCTGGATTACCCCCACACAATTTGCAGTTAAAAGTAGGATCAGTTGTCATCATGCTGCGTAACATTAATCAACCTCGACTGTGCAATGGAACAAGACTGGCTGTAAAAAAGCTAATGAATAGCGTCATTGAGGCAACAATCATAAAGAGAAAATACAAAGGAGAAGATATCTTGATCCCGCATATACCGATGACTCAAACAGATTTACCATTCGATTTTAAAAGTCTACAATTTTCCGTACGACTAACCTTTGCGATGCAAGGCCAGTAGTTGGAAGTTTGCGGAATCAACTTAGAATTTCCCTGTTTTTCGCATGGACAATTATACGTCGCATGTTCGCGCGTCGGAAAACCGTCATATTTGTTTATTTACGCACCGGTGCACTACAAAACAAAACAAAAAATAAAGTTTAACGGAAAGTTTTAAATTGATTAACAGATTGTATCATAACTGTATGTGCCTATTAATATCAATTGAAACCTTATAAGTATTAGTCAATATTTCAGGAAAACTCTGTTTTGTAAGTATCTCATTTTTGTGACGTGACTATTTTTAAGCAAAATCATGTGTAATAAATAAAACCTCATTCATACCGAGCATTTTTTTTTTTTAATTACGGATTCCTTTTGTTTGTTTTAAGTTTTTTTATATAAAAGTTTAGCTTTTTTATTTATCGAATGAGGCAATACAAACCGAAAAAATCCCGGTTTTCACCTGAGGTGGCTTTTGCCCGGGCAACGCCGGGTGGCACATCTAGTATTAAATAAAATTAATAATTATAGTTGAAACAATATGATTAAAATGTATTGAAAAATTATTATGAATTATAATTATATAAACAAAATATAAAACAACTCTTTTAATAGCAGTTCTTTGCTAAATTAAATTACCTATTAAATTGTAATTAATAATCATTTAATAATTTTGTAACGATAATAATACATATATGTAGAAAATGTTTTACTATACTCATTACCTAGTGATATTATGTAAGAATAAAATTAAAAATAGATTTTTTGTAAATTAGTTAATTAATTTCATAAATTTTATTACAATTGAATAACACTAAAAATTTAATCAATATTTAAATGATTTTGAAAAAAATATAATAATGAATAATATCAAAAAAAAAAAAGTATAACTATATAAATAGCAAAATAACTACTATTTACAAATACCTTAAAATGTAAAATCTATAACCAATTCAAACAAAATATTCAACATTCCAAAGCAATAATTTTACAGTGTTTATAAATGGCTTGTTGATTATCTAATCCTAATGCACTATTGCATTTCATAATAATTGTAATGTAAATATTAGGAAATATTTATACAAACATTAAAAAATAAAAAAAATATGTTATAATATATAAAAATAAATTCACAAAATTAAATACAAGTACACGACGTCAAGTCGAATTAAAACCTTCAAAAACAAGAAAACGAAATTGCAGATTTGTTGAACAAAAAAATCATTCTTTATCAACAAAAGTACAGACTAATAACAAAAATATCTACCATGTACATAGACCAAAGAGTAACTCTTATAGCATAGATATATAAAGAATTACTCTAGTGCACAAATATAAAATGTATTGTAAAAATATTAAAATGGTACCAATACAATCAAAAACAAAAAAAAATAATATTATTTCAGAATTATTGCTAAGGTACGTCATCTTCGTATTTTTTCCATTTGTACTGAACGTCATGACAGCGCCCTTTATATGATTTAAATTAAGGCGCCCCTAGGACCGGACCTACTTGACCTATACGTTAATCCACCACTGATCTATTATAATAGGTAATTATAGTATAATGTATTATGTTTATGAAAAAAAAATGTTTTATTAAAATATAATAAATAATATTATATTATTTAATAGTAAACTTAAAAAATAATAGGGGGATGGGAAATGTCTGTATCAAAAATATAAGGGGGGATGTCCTACTTCACCAAAAACGACCAAAGGGAAAATGTCTGGGGGGAAATTTTCCGCCATTCAATAATTATATAGCTGTGTATTAGCTATATTATAATTATTAATTGTTAATGGATGCATTGCCATAGGTTACGATGTTTATATTTCTATATTAACTGTTTATATTATAAAAATAAGTAACAGAGGTCAGTCTTGTTAATTAAGTCTATAAAATATATAGTTACTTCAACAAGGTTAATAATGAGTGAGGTTCAGGAAAATATTAAATTCTTGATACGAAGGCCAAAAACACCAGTGATTAAACCTCCATTGCACCGTTCAGTCTTTAACAAATCGATTAAGAGGGAATACAGATCAAACAGGGGATGTCACCAAACGATGGGCTATGCTGAAGTTAAGCCCAATCAACCATCAAAATTTTTAAAAAAACACACCAGAAAAGTGATAAGACCATTTGTCGGTAAGATTGAAAAATAATGATAATTCCACGTATACCATCAAATGTATGCCTAAAAATGTCTCAAATAACCACTGAAGAAATTTATTTTTGAAAGATTCTAATTTAATTTAATTACATTTTTGTGATAAATTCTCATTATATTTTATATCATACAAATCTACTAATAGTCTAAAAAAAAAACAATATGAATGAGTCTTTCTTCATACTCAAATTTAAAAATAAATATACGTCATGTTAACAGGGCCCTCAATTTAGGCAAACTTGGGACAACTATTGTTTTATATGAAAAAATAATATTCCACTACACATATTTTAACATAGGACAGATATAGACATAGTTTTTTAAAAAACAGCTTTTAAAATATTAAAATTTTTATAACACAATTTTTTAACCTGTTTTTGATTAAATAATGAAACTAATTTTTTTTCTTTTCTTTTTAAGATTAATTAGTCACTTTTTTTCATTTAAAATTACATTAAAAATTATATAAACACTTAGGTATAAAATATAAACTTGGTCAGTTTAAATTACTTTATAATATCACATAGGTAGGTAGTTTAATTTTAAGGTAATTTATAAGTACATATTTTAGATAAAACAATAAAATAAATATCATTCTTTTTATTTAACAAATTAGTCACTTGTTTTACTTATAATTGCAATAGGTACTATTAACAATTAAAACACTGCATGGTTTTAGTTGCCTACTTAATAATATCACATGGTTTAGGAACATAAAATATAAACAATTTAAGTAACAATTGTCATGGGGAACTTGTACCGATTTCTTTTTAATATGACAAGATAAATAATATTATCTGAAATTTGATCAGCTGTAACACAACCAATATCTTCAACATCAGGGAATACATATATATATATTTCTTTTGACCAACAGACTGTTTAAGATATTTAACTGTTAATTTGATAGGTTCAGTAGTATCAGTCATATTTTCATGTATATCTAGTACTTGTGCATAAAATGTTTTCATTTTATCTTTTGAAGAGTTTGATTTGTATAATAAATTAACAGTTACAAAATCATCCTTAGAAAAATCAGAAATATTAACTTCTTCAAGTTTGGAATTTTTGGCATTTGGAATGTTACATTTACTTGTAGATGGCTGATCAATATCATCATATTCTTCATCGCTTTGGTCTGCCTTGGAAGCTCGTACACCACTTTTACCAGGTGGTGTACATACTTTTTTACGTTTATTTTTTCTTAGGTTATTTGTTTCATTTGATCTTGAGTCTGATAAAAACTGCTCAAAAGTTTTACACCATTTTGACCCATTAATTTCACTACTAGTCGATTCATCAAGATTTGTTAAGAAGGCAGGCAATTTACTAATTACCTTATTTTTGTCAATAGGGTAAATTCCTGTAATTTTAAATCCAGCTATTATATTTTTTGATGCCATATTTTCAATTCGTAGTTTATCTAATGCTTTTTTAAAAATTCTTGGAAATTCAGTTATTTTATTTTATCAATTATAATTCTATGTTCATAGTTAAGACAAATTTGTTTTAAAACTGTTTTAAGTTGTATCACATAAAGGTTGTTATTTGATATACACAGTAGCTTAATTTATGTAAAGAATAACTAAAAGTGTTTTATTTAATTAATTAATTAAATTAATAAATCACAAGTGTTAGTATGTTTAATGGGCAATTTATACAATACAAATGGATTCTGTCTGTTTATCCTTTATGCATTCCAATTCCAATTGGTGGACCGATTGTGACGAAATTTTATATAATTATAATTGCAGTATTTATCCAAGCGTGATTATTGGAAAAACGTAAAAATTATGCTTAATATATTATAAAGCATTTAAATAAAGGATAAACATACAACATAGATATAGTGATATGTACATAAATATTAGGGTGTTCCTTAATTTTCAATTTCAAAATATTTTTGGTCTCACCCCCTAAATCGGTGTGTATACATATAAAAATGAACTGCAAAAAATTTTAGGTCAATCAAATAAAGTTCCGACTTGAAGTTAAAGTTTGAGCATTTTACATTTTTAAATAATTTTGGACAATTTTTGTATTTCCGTCATTATTTTATAAACCGTTATGAAAACCATAATTTTATATATTACGTTTTTTCAGGTAAATTAAATTTCCAAGATATTTTATAATATAAAATTTTTGATAAATCTATTAATTTATAAGATGCATAAGCTTTAATATTAAAATACACAATTTCTCCACAAATACATTATTTACATTTCATTATTTCACTGTAGGATTAATAATAATATTCTTAACTTATAATATTTGGTAAAATGATAAAATGTTCACAGTAATATTATATACTTCTTATATTCTTATTTTGTAATTATTGGTTCTTCATATATTCGTATTATACCACTCGTATAAATAATAAACGATAAGATTGTGAAATAAGATTAAGATGTGTTGAAATACGTAGTTATTGTTTATCTATAACTTATTGCATTAAGTTTCCGTAGGTACTAGTCTTGCTTTATAATTTATAATAGATATTATTTTGTTGGTGATACTCATTTATTTCAGTAGTGTCAACGTCTTATGTGTTAAAGTTTATTATTGTGATTGTCGTTAGTAAATCATAATAATTGAAATAGCAAATATGTGAATAAAACTTAGAATAGATTTTCAAATATTTTTAATTGGATCTCAAATCACACAAATTCATAGCTCAAAACTTCCATCCAACGGGCAAGTACTTTCTGTATTTTTCTACAATATGAGAACCGTTAATCTTACTACTAGGGAAAGTGCGACGTTAGCTGTACGAGAGTGTTGCATTTTTTGGGAAAAAGCCAGGATTCCTATTCGAGCTATTCATTATTGCATAACTAAATTAATTAACTTGTATGACGAATTGTCACCAGAAAAATACTCAAAAAGTTGGTGAATCTTATCGGTTAAAGAAAATGATTTAAAAAAAAATTAAATTTGTTATTTGATATTGCTCATTCTGATGCATTGAAATTTTTAAAATTGAAGTTGATAAACAGTTTCTAATAAACCAGCGTTTACCAGGGCGTCCTGGTTGTCTCGGAGGTATAGATATTAAAGGAGCAATAAAAGAAAATATTCACATTCAACGAAAGTTGAATGAATCGAAAAGAAAAGAAATGTATAATACAAATTGTGCTTCAACTTCGACAATACTCGATTTCTCGTCTGAGAAAAATTTAGAAACTGATAGTCTAGAAAGTAGCGATATATTGATATTAGAAACCAGCATTAATTCTTTAGAGCTAATATAACCACCAACTAAAAAAAAGAAATGCCGTGGAAAAAGAAATTTTATAACACCAAAATTGGCCGGAGCGTTAGATAGATGTCAATTAAGTATTCGAGATTCTGTATATGTTCTCCAGGCTACTTTAGAAGCCTTAAATTTTAATATAGATGATTAGTTATAAACCAGACTTCTATACACAGAGCTCGAGAATCATACCGTTGCGAGCGTGGTGAACTAATAAAATTACAATTTAAAAAATCTCTACCTAATAACGCAGTTGTACATCGGGATGGAAAAATGTTACCGAATACTACAACTAGAAATGCAACTGTTGAACGACTTCCAATCGTGATAACTAGCAAAAATATAGAACAAATTTTAGGAGTACCAAAACTTGAGCGATCAACAGGTGAAGAACAAGCTGCAGCTGTGTGTTATGCATTACGAGATTGGGGATTATGCAATATAGTACAAGCTTTGTGTTGTGACACAACTGCATCCAATACCGGTCGTTTAAATGTAGCGTGAATTTAAATTGAAAAATGTTAGGTAGAGACTTGTTTTATCTTCCATGTAGACATCATATATATGACTTTATTTTGAGAGCCGTTTTTGAAATTAAAATACCTCAAGTTACTACAAGCCCAAGTATTCCGTTATTTAAACATTTTCAAAAACAATGGTGCGAAATACATGCAAATAAATATTATAGTGGGATTGAAGATCAAGCATGTGGTGCTATTTTAGAAAATGTAAAGGAAGATATTCTTAGTTTTTTCAAAAATAAATTAAAAATTAAACACTCTCGAGAAGATTACTGTGAATTTTTAGAATTAGTTTCTTGGTGGTGATTTGGAAAACAATATAACAATTCATCCTCCTGGTGCTATGCATCAAGCTCGGTGGATGGCACGGACAAT
The DNA here is from genome assembly GCF_037042655.1 of Diuraphis noxia. NCBI lineage: Eukaryota > Metazoa > Arthropoda > Insecta > Hemiptera > Aphididae > Diuraphis > Diuraphis noxia. Next base: position 55,355,087 of record NW_028301711.1, read on the forward strand.
TTATTGCTTGAAAATATTTTTATTTAGAAATTATTATAATATTGCAGAGTACCAGAGTCTGTTAAAAAGGCAATTGGAGAGATTTGTGTTTTAATCATTATATTTTATGTTAAACCTTGGTTTAATTGCCCATTGCCAGCAAAATCTCCCAACCAAGACTTACAATTTATAAAAGATTTAAAATCATTTGAAACAGTTAATAAAGACATATCTAAAGTATCGATTAAAAAAATATGTCATCATTTGGGGTACTTAACCGAAGAAACTGCTGCATTATCTTTTTTTGATGATTCTATACCACTTGAGACAAAGCGTCAGATGGTAAAAGCTTTGAAAAAAAAACGAATCAAAAACCCGACAAAACGATTGATTATTCAACCAAACCAAATAAACAATACATTTTTAGGTAAGTAAAACATCTAGTTTATTTAATAGATTTAAAAAAAAAATTAAAAATTAATATAAAATAACAAACAATCAATTTACCATCTTTTCAGAAAAAAAATACTGATGAATTTCTATCAGAAAGTAGCTTGAAATTATTTTCTTGATTCAAAATTAATGATGGCTTCTTAAAAAGGATCCTAAATCTTGGGAATCAAATACATTCATTGTGAATGAAAAAAATATAATAAATTCACTAACAATAATCAATGATACTGCAGAAAGAGCAGTGAAATTTGGATTTTAATGCATCATTAACATTAGATGAGGAAGCAAAAACAGTATGTCTTACTGTGTTTACAAGAACATAGAAAAATCAACCCCAATTGTAAAAAAAGTACACTTCAACAACAACTTGATGTATAATTAAAATTATGGTGCCTTTATTTATAATTTATATAATTTATTTTATTAATTTTAGCTAATATTGTAAGTTTTAGATTCTGAACGAAGTGATGAATGTATTGATTTTACAATGATGTGTGTTTTTTTTTTTTTTTTTTTGTGTCTGTTTACAGCATAACTAGTCGAAATAATGCTTCGATTTCAAACTTTGGGGGTGGTTCCCGATGTAAAAGTGAATATCCTTGGTGCATTATAGAGGTCAAAAGTAAACATTTTACAACAGTTTTAAAAAAAAACGAGAAAAACGAAATTTTTACGCAAAACCAGTTTTTGACCAAATCGATTTTTTTATATGGTTTTAAATAAAAACTAATCACTGTAAATACTTGAAATTTTCACCAAATGTTTATATTAGTGTTATATATATACAGTTTAATTTTTAAAAAGTTTTGACTTTTTTTGTGTTATTTATAGACCACTGAAATTTTCGATTTTTTTGAGAATTTTTTTTTGAAGTGTCGGTAAAAAAATGTTGGACGACCAAAAAAACTTGAAAATTTAATACAAGGTTCCTCATAAGTTATTCTTATAGTGATTAAAAAATTATAAGAATACATATGCACAATTTTTTTTTATAAGCGTTTATAGTTCAAATTTTTACGAAATATGTCGAAAACGCGAAAATTTGCAAGTAATTTTGAAGTTGAAAAATCATAAAATTTTTTCTGTTTATAACTAAAGATTAAAAATATAAGACTAATAGTTTTCCATAAGTTTTCCTTCAAATAGCTATAGAGAAAACTCGAAGCGTCGTTATAGGAAAAATTTTAAGTGCGTTTGAATTTTAAATTTTTTCGAAATAGCGTAACGTTAACGAATCCTCAAACGATTTTAAACATTTGTTATTATTCAAAAAGTATAAGTCGTAGATACTTCAAAATTTTATTAGTTATTTAGATTGGCATTTTCTTTACATGATTTATTTTTCAAAATATTTTTTTGAAGGGTTGATAAAATTTTTTCGAAACCTAACCTATCAAAATACTTGAAAACAAAGTTCCTCATAAGTCATTCTTATAGTATTTAAAAAATTATAAAAATACGTTGGCACAATTTATTTTTATTAGCATTTGAAGTTCAAATTTTGACTATATACATAAAAATTATGGCATGTTCAAATTATCTTAAATCGAAATTCATAAAAGTTTTTCTTTTTATACCTAAGATTTGAAAATTATATACAAGGCTCCTAAAATATTTTTACAATAGCATTTGAAAAATAAAAGAAATATTTAGCCACATTTTTTTTTTTACTTGCATTCAAAGTTTAATTTTGACAACATACGTAAAAATCACGAAAATTCGTAAATTATTTTATCCTAGAAATTCATAAAAAATTTTCCTTTTATACCTAAGATTTGAAAATTTAATACAAGGCTCCTTACAAATTTTTCAATCTTTATCATAAAAAAAATGTCCACCGGAAATTCAAATTAAATTTTTATTAGCATTTGAATTTCAAATATTGACAGAAATTCGTCAAAACCATGAATATTTGCAAATTATTTCGTAATTCAAAATTCATAATATTGTTAATATTTATATCTAAGGTTAGGTATACAATTTAACACCAAGTTTTCCATAAGTTTTTCTTCAAATATCTATAGAGAAAACTTGAAGCGTCATTATAGGAAAAATGTTTTGAGCGTTTGAGTTTTAAATTTTTATGAAATCGCGTAATGATAACGATTTATCCTCAAACGAGTCAAACGAATTTAAATTTTATTTGTTATACTTCAAAAATTATAAGTCGTAGATACTTGAAAATTTCACCAGATATTTAGATCGGAAATTGAAAAATTGAAAATTTGTTCAATAATTGTACCACAGATTATAACACATATATATTAGACGAGATGATTATATTGTGATTACGAAATGTTTTCATGGATATTAGAGAAGAATTTGTTTGAACATTTAATACAAAGTTCCTCATAAGTTATAGTGATTAAAAAATTATAAGAATACATATGCACAATTTTTTTTTATAAGCGTTTATAGTTCAAATTTTTACGAAATCTGTCGAAAATGCGAAAATTTGCAAGTAATTTTGAAGCTGAAAAAATCATAAAATTTTTTGTGTTAATAACTAAGGATTAAGAATACAACACTAAGTTTTCCATAAGTTTTCCTTCAAGTAGCTATAGAGAAATCTCGAAGCGTCATTATAGGAAAAATTTTAAGTGCGTTTGAATTTTAAATATTTACGAAATAGCGTTACGATAACGATTTATCCTGAAACGATTTTAAATATTTGTTATTATTCAAAAAGTATAAGTCGTAGATACGTGAATATTTTGTCAGTTATTTAGATTGGCATTTTCTTTACATGATTTAATTTTCAAAATATTTTGACTTTTTTTGAGATATTAATAGACAACTGAAATTTTCAATTTTTCTGAAAAATTTTTTTGAAGGGTTGATAAAATTTTTTCGAAACCTAACCTATCAAAATACTTGAAAATTGAATACAAAGTTCCTCATAAGTTATTCTTATAGTAATTAAAAAATTATAAAAATACGTTGGCACAATTTATTTTTATTAGCATTTGAAGTTCAAATATTGACAAAATAGGTACGTAAAAATTAGCAAATTATTTTAAGCTTGAAATTTATACAAAATTTTCTTTTTAAATCAAAGATTTGAAAATTTTTAATTATCTATAATATATCCTAGTGTAGTGATCACGTCGCCTACAGGTATCAGTAGTCAAGGATGATGTTTGGAAGGTGACTCTTGAGTTACTTACACAACGTAGAATTCTTCTTAATTAGATTAATTGTTTATTTATTGTGGTAAAACATATATTTATTTATAACATGAAAGCTGAATGTAAGTTAAGTATTCTGAATGATAGATTAAATTCGGTTTGACTCGAATATTTTCTAAGTTCAAAATATTGTTTATAAGAAATTTTCTAAGTCCAATGAATTAAAAAATTAAAACAACAGACTGGCGTGGAGGTGCTCTGGCTAGTCTGGTCAAGTCGCGTCTGAATACAGGCCGTTTCGGGGTCCCTTATATAGTGGCTACCCTCTACTCCCCATAGTCTACTCGTTCTTGTCGCTGTTCTCACGGATGTGGTATAATTATCTAGACTGACGGAAATGTTACTCGCCCACATACAAGCCAAATGTGCATCCCGTGCAGCTGTAGACCTTGGTGATTGATATTATAATTAACATTAAGAGTATATATTATAATATTACATTTAAACATTTGGTTCTTTGAACTTTTGTAATGATGCATAAAACTACGTCTTGTGCACCCTTATTGAGGACATTTTTATAGTCGTCTGCTCCCATGATTTAGTATGTCCCTAATTTTAATGATTTCCAGAAATGCTGTCCCTCCTATTTTTACAAGGATCGTCGCACCCTTCCCTAGATTGATGCGGCTGGTACCTAGTTGACCGTGAACTATGCAATGCGGGACGCTAGTCCATAGCACTAGATTGACAAATCATCTCCGTTCAGAATCGTTTTTCGTATACAATGATACCTATCGTTGGATTCAAATCTAACCTACTCTAGTCAGAGGTTCACTTCACCACCTAATATACAGCAGAGCGACATCCACTTACCCGCTTTTTTTTTCTTATTTTTAAGAATATATTTAATTACGCTTATGCATTTTTTTAATAAATAGATTTATCAAAAAATGTTATATTATAAAATATATAGGACATTTAATTTACTTGAAAAAACATATTATAAAAAATTAAAATTTTCATAACGGTTTACGAAATATTTACGGAAATACAAAAATTGTCTAAAATTATTTAAAAATGTATTGAGCTCAAATTTTAACTTCAAATCGTCACGGGTTAACTTTATTTGATTGGCCTAAACATTTTTGCAGTTCATTTTTAAATGTATACACACCGATTTAGGGGTGAGGCCAAAAAAATATCACTATTTTTTTTTCTCATATGGTTAAGGAACACCCTAATATATATATATATTTATACAGGGTGATTCTTTTATCAAACAACACTTATATGGTGTTTGTGTGTAAATACCATCTAACATACACCTATAACACACAAACACCACCCAAAACCACCCAACTTTGGGAGGCTATATCTTGTAAACGGATTAACGAAAAATGAAAATTTAGACGTGAAAGTTCATTGAAAAAGTAGCCTTTTTAGTTTATTAAATTTTAAGTATAGGTTGTCATTTGAAAATCAAAAGTTGATAATGGTTAACCTGATAAATATAAGGGTGAAAATATTTAAAAAATAAATAGTTCTAGAACAAGATGGTTCTAAAATTTTGAAATAAAAAAAATTTGAAAAAGCCAATAGTTTTTGAAATAATGAGTGTTGTTTGATAAAAGAATCACCCTGTATATATCTGTTTGTCCTAATACATACTTAAACAGCTGGACCGATTGTGATACAATTTGGTACAGAATTTTATTATACATATGGGCAGAAGATATGTCGAGTTAGAAAGTGTTATGCCTAAATACCTATCATTGAATTGAATATTTAAATTGTCAAAATTATATTAAAAAAACAAAGAAAATTACATAATGATATACGAAATTGAATATCACTGTAGGATTATAATATATTTTAACCGTTATCTATCATTATGTATAAAAAATATACTGCTAGCATCATCACATGAAATTAATTTAACACACAATATGAACTATGAACCATATAAGAGGTAGGATTTTTAACGGGCTACGAAGTGCACGAGTTTAGTTAGTACATTTATATAACAGCAGTTGGAAAAATACATGGGCGCGTTTTTTTTTTTTTTTATATCCGTTTAAAGCTCAAATGTCGACAACATTTATTTCATTGAAAATTTACAAATTCTTTGGTTGTTAAAAATGTATAGAACGTTTAAATTGAATAGTTAAAGATTGAAAATTTAAAACAAGGTTCCAGTGGTTCCACATAAGTAGTTAATTCTGTAACAAAAAATCTAAAAACTATACACACACAGTTTTTATTTATAGTTATTTTAAGTTCAACTTTGCATGAAATTACATATTAAATAACCAAGAATAATAATCTTAGTTATATTGTTGTAATTTAAAAATATTATTCATGGGTATTTGAATTTCTAGAGTAAACATTATATTCTAATTGTAATAGTTAATGACTGAATTAGTCAGTTACATAATGAATCTGATTTGATTAATTTGAAATTTATCCTATAGGAACCTACATTTTTTTTTGAAAAAATAACAATATAATTAATATAATATAAAATATTATCTTAGACTGACCAATTGTCTGCGTTCAGAATCGTTTTTGTATAAAATCATATCATATCATTAAATTCAAATTTAATACCACTCATTACATTAACCCACTTGTAAACTACTGTACAGCAGAGCGGCATTCACTAACCTGCTTTTTCATTTTTATTTTTTTAATACTGTAAATATAAAACTTCAAAATTGATAAAAAAAACTTAAAAAACTTCCAATATAGTCAATTTGTAAATCTTATTTTGAAAAAAAATTATAGGGTATAAAAATGTATCTAAGTCAAATGGCTTTTTATAATTTTTTCAAATAACAATATTCTCGTTTATTAGTTATATTACAATCTTGTTTATGTTAGAAACATTATAATTTAAAATAATATAAATTTACGTAGGAGCGCATATATGGTACTTAAAAATTTTTATACAAAATACTTAAAAAAAAAAATGTTTTTTGAAATTATAATGTTTTTAACAATAACATTCGTAATTTACTTAACGAGAATATTGGTAATTTTAAAAAGGCGGGTAAGTCGTGGATGTCGCTCTGCTGTACAATAGGTTACAAGTGGGTTACTGTAATGGATGGAATTAAATTTGAATCCAATGATATTATATCATTGTATACAAAAAACGATTCTGAGCGAAGACGGTTTACCTGTCTAGGATATATTATAGATTATTAAAAATTTCTTAACAAATCTTAGATTTAAAAAGAAACATTTTTTATGAATTTCTAGATTGAAATAATTTGCGAATTTTCGTGATTTTCGTGATTTTTACATATGTTGTCAAAATTCATACTTTGAATCCTTGTAAAAAAAAAATTGTGACCATGAATTTATTTATTTTTCAATTGATATTGTAAAAATATTATAGGAGCCATGTATTAAATTTTCAAATCTTAGATATAAAATGAAAATTTTTTATATTATATTAGCATATTATGGCTCCGGCAAGCACAAAATAATAAATAGGTAAAATATATAAATTACAATAGTATAAACTAGAATAATAGTCATAGAACAAATTAAAAGGCTTAGTACTAATTAAATTATATAGTTATAAAAAAGTCAAAAGAAAGCAGTTAAAATTAAGAATTAAGTTTGGTAATAGTAATTTGGTAACTCATAGTTTCATTGTTTTAATTGATATTTCCTTGGTCACAGTCGCACGCCCAGTTTTTTCATCCATTCGATACCCTCCTCGCTGGCTGTGTGGATTTCCTCTATACCTCCCGAGAACTTCATTGACGGGCATTCTTCGACTATATGTTTAATGGTTTGCTTTTGTCCGCAGCTGCATAGAGGAGATTCCACCATTCCCCACTTATGTAATAGATAATTTTTTCCTTTTTCCTTTAAACATTTTCCTTGGTTGGTTCTAATGCGATTTAGCGTGGTCCATAAGGCTCGTGGTAAGTTGAAACCTGGTACTTTTACCGTTGGATCTCAACCAGTGATGAATTTCTTACCTCACACTCTAGCCAACTCTTTCTCCATTCAGCCTGAAATTCCCTAGCGGTTATATCTTCATCCCAAACAGGGCGTCTAGATTTTAGCCTTTTATTTGGGTGATGTTCTATGTCGTTAAAGATATTCAGTTCGGTGTTCTTTTTAACTTTATTGATAATATTTTGTGTAGCTATTTGTCTACGGATTTCCGGAGGGCCAATGTTTGAGAGTACGGGAAGCCATTGAGTTGGAGTGCTTCTTACTGTACCCGTGACTATTCTCATTGCTGCATTTAGTTGAACGTCAATTTTATTGCAGTGAGCACTTCTTGTCCACACGGGAGCGCAATATTCAGCTACACTGTATACTAAGGATAGTACTGAGGTTCTCAGAGTACCTGCGCTGCATCCCCAAGAAGTCCCGGCTAATTTGGATATGATATTGTTTCGTGATTTTATTTTGTTTTTTGTTGTTTCTAACTGTTGTCTAAAAGTAAGCACCCTATCGAGTTTGATTCCGAGATACCTAGGACATTCTTCATTTGCGATGTTGACTCCACCAATTTTTAGTTTAAGTTCTCTATTTGCCTCATGATTGTTCAGGTGAAAGGCCACTGCTGTTGTTTTATTAGCATTTAGGTTGAGATGCCAGTTTTTGAAATAATTTTGTAAAGTGTCTAGATCTTTGTTCAGGGTCTCTTCTAGTTGTTCAAAGGTCTTTCCTTGGGCTACTAGACCTATGTCATCTGCATAGATGAATTTTCTCGAATTAGTTACCTCAATGTCGGCGGTGTATACATTAAATAGAGTCGGTGATAGTACTGATCCTTGTGGTAACCCGTTTTGTAAGATTCTTTTCCGGCTTGTCTCCCCATTCATGTTAACTTTGAAACTTCTGTCAGAAAGTATTTGTTCCAACAAGCGTAAAGTAGCTTTACATCTAAGATTTTTTGCTAATTTGAGTAATAGGCCTCTTTTCCAGACTGTGTCGTACGCTGCCGACAGGTCGAGAAAGACGGCCCCGGACTTCAACTTATTTTGAAAACCATTTTCCACGTAAAATTTTTTATGAATTTCTAGCATAAAATAATTTATGAATTTTCGTGATTTTTACGTATGTGGTCAAAATTCAAACTTTGAATCCTTGTAAAAAAATAATTGTGACCATGAATTTATTTATTTTTCAACTGCTATTGTTAAAATGTGTTAGAAGCCTTGTATTAAATTTTCAAGCATTTCTACCGAATAGATAAATGTAAAAATTTAAATTTCAAATGCTCATAAAAATTTAATTTGAATTTCCGGTGGAATTTTTAATTGTGATAAAGATTGACAAACTTGTAAGGAATCTTGAATTAAATTTTCAAATCTTAGATTTAAAAAGGAAATTTGTTATGAATTTCTAGCTTAAAATAATTTGTGAATTTCCGTGATTTTTACGTATTTTGTCAAAATTCAAACTTTGAATGCTTATAAAAAAAAATTGTGACTATATATTTCTTTTATTTTTCAACTGCTATTGTAACAATTTGTAAAGAGCCTTGTATTCAATTTTCAAGCTTTTATGCCTAACAAATACATTTTTATCAATATTAATTTTAAAAAAACTAATTATGATCGAAATTTTCAAATGCCTATGAATAGTTCAACTTAAGTCGAAAATTGCATGATGGATAGAATATACTTATATAGTTATATATATACATTCGGTGAAAATTTCATGTATATATGTAAATTTGTTTAAAAATTACATCAAAACCAAAATCGATTTTGTCTAAAAATGAGTGTGCGTAAAATTTTCCGTTTTTCCCTTAATTTTTAGTTTGTTTTTCTTGGTTATTTAGAAAAGTATTAAGAATTTTTCACTTTTGGCCCCCCAAAGTATCAACAAGATTCACTTTCTGGTCGAACGAGGCATTGAAGTCAAAAATCGAAGCACTTTTACTGCCCCAAAACGTGATGACAGACACAAAAAAAAACACATCATTATAAAATCAATACATTCATCGCTCCGCTCAGAATCTAAAATTTTAAAAATCAGCCATTTGGCTTAAATATATATTTTTTACTACATAAATGTTTCAAAATAAGATTTACAAATCGGGTATACTGAATGTTTTAGAAATTTTTTTTATTAATTTTTTAGTTTTTTATTTTCAGTATTAAAAAATAAAAAATAAATACGTAAACCAAAAAAAAATTTTAAATATTGATTAGAACAAAAGATTTTATTTGTCAGAATGTCAGATCTCCGTAGAATGCTATGTATAGTTGGTAAAGAATCTATAATTTTTACTAATTTTGGATGATACTCAATAGAAGTTCAAACTATCTTTCAAATCATATCATCCATGCTGCAATAAAAATAAACGTTTTAAAATAACGGTGAACATCATTATTATATTTTATTCAGCTGCTGTGGGCAGTGTGGTGCAATGGAGGTGGTCACAACGCGTGCTGTTATCGAATGGAACCCGACATAATGCAAAAAATACTACTTTGTAGTCTCTCTCCCGCCTTCGTTCCAATTGCTTCACCTTGCCCAGAGATGTAAAATTTCATGTTTTCACAGACCTGTTGAAACTTTTCAGAAACTTTTCATGTTTTCATGAAACTTTTCAAAAAAATTGAAACTTTTGACTTTACACTTTTATACACCTTTAATTTTTTTTAAAATTATTTAAGTCTATAACCAACTTAAATATTAACTGTTCTTAGCATAGATTAAGATATTATTATTTAACAGTCTCAACAATATTAAATAGGTATTTATATAAAACTATAAAATATGAAAAACCTTTGTAAACATTACAATGTAGCCAATGTAGGTATGTAAGTATGTAACTAACTAACAAGTCAATAAAAAAACAGAGCAACATATTTTAAACAAAAAAACTTTTTCAACAAATTATTTAATACTATAACCAACTAAAATATTAACTGCTCTCAGCATAGATTAAGAAATTATTATTTAACAGTCTCAAAATAGTTCACAATATTAAATACTTATATAAAACTATAAAATATGAATAACCTTTGTAAACATACAATGGAAGTATGTAACTAACTAACAAGTCAATAAAAAAACAAAGTAACATTTAACCCTTTGTCGACCGACGGTACTTATAAGTCCACCGAAATAAAACGTGTATGAAATATCATAAAACGTTATTTTTGTGTTTCTAATGGGTCGGTACTCACGAGTACCATCTACCGATTAAATAAATATTATTTTAAAAGCGGTTGTACTATTATTAAACATTTTATCGGCGATTAATTTCGGGGACTGCAGCATTCAACACATATACATGACTTGGTATTTTTCCTTTCTATTTATATGTACATATTTTATCATTTTATCATAAGAAATATTTTATTTATGTTTAGATATATGTCTAGATGGATTATCTGTTTCTGTTATTGCGATTTCATTATCGATATAATGAAATATTTATAAATAAGAATATGGACTTGTAAGTACCATTGGTCTTTCACGGTAGACATTTAGTCAGTTGTCGACTAGTAATCGTCATTATTATAATGTGTTCATAACTCATAAGCATAATGTAAAATAACTATTTTTTTTTAATTATAATATTTTTATTTGACTGATATGGAGTTATGATTTTTTTTTTATTTAACCAACATATAAATCGACACCTATTAATTTCCACGATAAAAAAAGTTTTTGGTAACAAAATAATTCATATATAGCATTGACCTAATAATATAACATTTTTTAGACTAAAATACTTAATTTACACTTAGGAGCTATTGAGGTTTTTAATTTATATGTAAGTATTCTAAAAAAAACGTTTATGCTTATTTTTACTCAGAGTAATATTTTTAGAAATAAGAGAAGAACATTTTTTTTTCTTAAGTCGTAAATAAATTTTGGTATATTCAACATGTTAAAAATTATATGGCAAAATTACTGTTGGTACTTTGAAGTACCAATTAAAAAAATCCTAGATGACCGATGGTACTTTCAAGTACCATGATCCTAACTCAAATTTGAGTAAAAAAAAAAAAAAAAAACAAAAAAAAATGTCTTATATAGGTCAAATATAACATGTTTATGCAAAAAAAACTTTAAAAAATATTTTAATTCGATGCTTGGTCAACAAAGGGTTAAACAAAAAACTTTTTCAACAAATTATTTAAGACTATAACCAACTAAAATATTAACTGTTCTCAGCATAGATCAAGAAATAATTATTTAACAGTCTCAATAGTTCACAATATTAAATACTTATATAAAACTATAAAATATGAATAACCTTTGTAAACATACAATGTAGGTAAGTAACCAACTAACAGGTCAATAAAAAAACAAAGTAACATATTTTAAACAAAAAAACTTTTTCAACAAATTATTTAAGACTATAACCAACTAAAATATTAACTGCTCTCAGCATAGATTAAAAAATTATTATTTAACAGTCTCAAAATAGTTCACAATATTAAATACTTATATAAAACTATAAAATATGAATAACCTTTGTAAACATACAATGGAAGTATGTAACTAACTTATAGGTCATTAAAAAAATAAAGTAACATTTAAACAAAAAACTTTTTCAACAAATTATTTAAGACTAACCAACTAAAATATTAACTGTGCTTAGAATCTTAGCAATTTATAATAAGTCATCAGTGCTACTCTCATTGTCAAGTTCAAAAGAAAAGTCTTCATCGTTTTCAGCACTACTCTTCCACTCACTACCACAATCAGATTCATCAATACTACTGAAGCTGGCTTCATCTGCTAACATTTTTTCAATTCTAGTGTCACTAAGATCAGTTAGATCTATATTCTTGTTTGGCGATTTTCGTTTTGGTTGCCTAAGTTGCCTTGGATAATTTGATGAAGTACTAGCAGACATAATCAATTGATCTTCAAAATGTAACTCAGTGTCAGTATCAATAGTATAATCAAGCCCTGCATTTCTTGATTTTTTTGATGGAGTGCTAGAGTAGTTGTTAATCATTTGGTTTTCAATGTTTTCATCATAATATTCTGGGACAACATTAGTTGAAGCTGTTACCTTTTTTAACTGCACTTCATCTGTATTATAATTTTTAAGCAAATTCTTGTTGTGAGCAATAAAAAGTAATTTTGATGCTCTTTCGTTGTCTAGTCTATTTCTTTTCAAATTTTGTATATGTCCCATTTTACTAAATGATCTTTCAACAGATGCAGATGTTGGTGGGGAACTTAGTATTTTTATAGCAATTTTAGCTAACTCAGCAGCTGAATTACTGCAAAATCCTTTCCACCAGATGAGTGGATTAAGCTTTGAATCCAATGTTTTCCATAAAAACTCTTTGTTGAAAATACCTTCTTTGGATCTATATTGAGCTATTTGTGAAATTAGATTATTTATTTCAATATCTGCATTATTTTTTCCCATATTAATTATAAATTCAATAGCTTCTATGTCTTCGCCATCTTTAAGATCTTTTCCAAATGTGTTTGGGTCAAGAATGTTTGCTGCCAAATGTATTTTTTTTAAGCAAAAATCACGTCTGTTTTCAAGCATAGCTAAAATTTTTAATACTTCATTTTTCAGATGTTCTACTTCTAATGAAATAAATTCTTTAAAATCTTTTTCCAGTTCACTAAATATTGTACAAACAATGCTTAAATTAAGTTTATCTCCTTGTACTAATTTTAAATAATGTGCAAGTGGTTTTAATAATTTATAAAAGGTTTCAATTCTTTCCCAAAATACATCCATTAAAATACAATTTTTAGTTTGTTGAGTTACAGTTAGTTCAACTCGTTCATCGATACACATTGCCTTTAAACAAGATTTATTGTCGATTAAACTCTGCATAAATCTTACAATTGAACCCCAACGTGTAGCTCCAGGCAATTTTAAGCTAGGCAGATTCCCAGACAATAAACTTTGTTTTTCTTTTAAAACAGATAACAGAATATGTTTGTTTTTTATTTCTTTAATTACATGTTTCAATTCTACAACAACTTCTTTTAGTGGCTCTAATCCAGTAGTAATATCCTGAACCAACAAATTAAGTCCATGAGCCACACAACCATAACAACTGATATGTGGATAATAACTTTGAATTAGACTCCATGCTGCTTTCATATTACTAGCATTATCCGTTACTACTGATGTAAACTTAATTTCACCAAATTCTTTTAACACATTAATAATAATATCCTTCATATAAACTCCTGAGTGTTTATTTGATTTCGTATCAATAGATTTTAAAAATATTGGTTCGGGTGTTGTAATTATGAAGTTAATTATACTATCACCTTTAACATTTGTCCACCCATCACAAGTCAGTCCCAAACTATATGACTTATAAATTTTTTCTTTTAAGTTAAGAAGCAGTTTATCATAGTGTGTATTAAGGAATTTGTTGGATAATTTATGACGACTTGGCAAAATAAACCCTGGGCGAATACTTTTGTAATGGTCTATTGTACTGCGATTCTCAGTGATATTTAATGGTAGACAATTTCCAAAGACAAACATAGCGAATGATAGCTCAAATTTTTCTTGATCTTCTTTGCTAACAATATCAATAAAATTAAGCAAAGATGAATTGCGTTTAAATGTTTTATTAGCTGAACAATTCTTAAAATCAGACAATGTTTGTGATGCAGAAATATTTTGTTGTTGTGACTGTAATGATACCAAGTTGTCCGTGTCAGTACACTTAGAATTGTCTTGGACTTGGAATAGTTGGGATGCATCAAAACATTCAAAACCATTACTTGGATCATCAATCTCTTCATGTGGATTGTGTATAATTGTACAAATATTGTCATTTTGCCTAGTGAAAAAAAAAAATCAAGAATATTTATATGCCTACTTTTTTTCAGGATTTATTATTTTAAATGCATAAAAAATACTGAAACATTCAAATTTTTTTAAGTACCATAATATTATATAGGTAATAGGTACCATTAATTGATTACATTTATAAGTTGCTATATTATAGGTAGGTACCTATTTGAGTAGGTATTTAACAAGTTTTTTACAACACTTAAATCTTTAAAGTAAAATCAATTTTATTGTAAATATCACTTACTTTTTTTGTTTGTTTTTAGTGTCAAAATAAACTTGTCGAATTTCTTTTGGACACTTCCAACATTTTTTAATAATGTGATCTGACATTCTTGTTGCATTTTTTGAGGTAGACCAATTGCAAAATTTACACTGATATTTACTGTTTTTTTCATTAAAATATTTAAAAATATCGGTTTGTCTCGAATTCATGATGAATAAACAAAGGCAGTAAATCATAGAAAACAAATTCAATATTTAAATATTACAAGGCAGTAAACTATAAAATCTTATTATTATTTATTACTAAATGTACTAGATAATAGATTTATCATAGTTGTAGAAGTATAACTAGCAAATTTAATAACAATTTGTAGACAATTATTGTGATAACACATAACAATATTAACAGCGAATACCAGTGCTACCATAATACCTATTACAATTTACAATTACAATCATAGATATTAAAACTATTGTTCTATTACCTATCTATTGGTGTATGCAGGACGCAGGTATACTGTATACGTACGATTATGAAATTAAATTTTTGATATTGAAAAGTTTTAATACTTTTCATTTCAATAGCCTTGAAACTTTTCAAATTTCATGAAAAGTTTCACTTGAAAATTTCAGAAACTTTTCAGTCTCACATATCTGACCTTGCCCCGCCGGATCCACTCCACGTGAAATAATATCCATGTTGTAAAAATTTTATTCTCAGAGAAGGGGGTAGCAGTGTGTTAGATATATACTCTATCTTTATCAAATGAAAATATATGATGAGATCATTTCAATGAACTATAAGAGAAAAAATTTGTTGATAATAAATGAAATTTCATTAATTAGGTACAAATAAAAACTCTTCATTTCCTGGGTCTTCGAATGTTTTAAATCCAGTGTACCCTAGTCGACGCTGTTGTCAATCAGATAGAAAATCTGAAGAAAAAACCAAAAAAACCAAAAAACCCAAAAGAAATTTCCTAAGTGAAAACATCGTTGAAGTAATAAGAAAGGTGCCACCATTGCCTAAGCATCGAGTACAAGACAGTAGGAACGGTCATATAATCGTTTTAGATAAGGCGGGGCTTGAGCCGACGTACGTGTCTAAGAAGGTACTTAAACGACTTAATGAATTTATCCGATGTTGAATAAAACGTGTTCAACTTACCTTGATTACGGTATTTATAATATGTCTTTAAAATAATATGATTGTTTTGTGTTCAAAGAATTTTGGCAAAACGCCTTCATACATCAGGAAAATAATTAAGGACAAAGAAACGATTAAACTTGCTGAGGACGAACGTATAAGGGCAATCAAGCCACCGTTGCGTTATTTGCCAGCAGATGAGCGCAATGAGTTATTAACAGTTAGTGGATTCAATTATAATTTTAACCTTTTTCTTTGAATTTTCACCATGTCAACTTTTTTATGACCATTTTGTTTTTAACAGGGACTGAAGGCCAATTGGGGTGAACTGTATACAGAGTTTTTGTTATTACCGATGGTCACAGACTCAGTGCCAAAAGTCAATCGAAAAGCTCGGCTTGAAAATCAACTAAATAATTTGGAAAAGGATATCAACATACTGGAAAAGTATCCGTCCTTATATGTGTGTGATAACTAGGATTTTAAAATGTCTTGATATTTATTTTCCACAAATATTTTACAAAATGTTTTGTGCATGTAAAAAATAAAAATAAATATTACATTAAAAATATAAAATGTCCTTAATATCTATTTAAAAGGTATTTGGATTGAGCAAACATTTTTAACAATATGCTTTTTTATGAAATGAATGATACTCGATTTCATTAAATTGGATAATTTAAAAATAACTAACTTTCTGCTTAACCCCACAAAGCCATAACACATAAGTCACGATCTAGGACAAATGGACGCAACAATTTGGGCGTTGGTACATTTTGACGCGAAAAAACATAAATAATAATAATATATTTATTTTATACGGGTGTGCGTTATTTTATATTGGGGTATACATTTTATTCAAATATAGCGTTAAAAATAAATATGTTAATAATTACTTAAATTACAAATTATAATGATTACAATGCCTATACATACTAATTACTAATACAATTAAACATTTAATAGATATGTTACTCTACATTCAAATATAAGAATTTTTGGAAATTGTATTAAGTAACTTCTTTTTATTTGTTTCTTTGGTTTTGTTTGTTTTTGTTAATATTCCAATGAAAAGTCAACAATACATGGCTTTCAATAATTTAAAGATACTTAAAATAATGCACAGTATTGGAACCCTCCGTTAACCGTAAATAAGGCAACTGCAATATCATCAAGTGATTGTGAACGTGCTTTAGTACCATGAACAATTTAGTGACTACCTACAAAAAGGAATGAACTAAGATTTATTCATATTTCTTCTCTAATGTTTATAAACTGCATTGGACCTCCAGTTAAAGTATTTAAACCAGAATCGTATGTTCTGTCTTGGATACATAGAGGAAAGATATATGTACCGCACGGGTTAGGTTGAGAAATCATTATAAACGCTAATTTTTTTCAAGTCCGGTAGTCCCCTTTCTACCATTTTTCCATTTCGAGCCATTTCGACCAATATTTGACAACATATTTGAACAAAATGTATACCCTAATATAAAATTTCGTATAGCTGAATAAAATAAATTTAGGTACCTATTATTATTATTATTTATGTTTTTTCCACGTCCGAATGTAACCGCACCCAAACGACTACGTCTAAACGAACTGGAATCTCCCTGTTCGCATATAAGTTATAACATATAATTTGAATCTAAATCATAACATTTTTTATTTCTCATGAGTTAACCTAAGATACTTTTATCGACATTATGTCCTATTCCTATATAATAAGATAATAAGTATGTATTATTGTATTATGGATTTTTTTTCTTAATCTATGAGGGATACTTTTTGTTCAAAAAATATTATGCAAATACTTTGTACAGTTTTAAAGGCTTTATATAATTTTAATAACTTATGCTACAACTCGTTTTAATCATCTAGATTGGCATAAATTACCCAGATTGATAAATAACTTATATAATATTATGCATTAGGTACCACATTATTTTAAATTTACGTATGTGTTGTCGCGGACGTTATCGCAACGGCCGCGGCTGCTTTATTCTCGTCCACGATAACGCGACGGGACTGTGTCGTGCGACGACCGGTCCGGCCGGCACGAACAGTTGGCTTAGAACAACGGTCGCCGGACGTTAACAATATTATTTGTTAATTAAGCTATAATAAAGAGTGTTAACTATAATAAAAACGTGTGACAGTTATTTTTCCATTCCGTCAGATACCTACAGTGTGTTATACACGTAAATAATTTTTGAACTCCCTTACCAATGTTTAGTATAATCGACAGAGTGGTAATTTTAATCCCGGAGGATTTTTTTTTGTTTTCCTGTAGCGTCCCGATTTTACACATTACATCGAGTGTGTATCCAAATGAAGAACTATCCAGGTTTCAATTGATATTTGTATAATGACTAGACCTAGCATAAAATATATTGTATTCTCATAGCACCCTCAAATAAAAGTTTTGTATCTTGACACTAATGTTGTACCTATGTTACAATTTGATTTTTTCTGATATATGGCGTCAATGTATTCGTACAATCTCTTACGTGGCGTCCTACGGGAGCGAACTCAACGCGAACGCGGTGCAACGCGAATTGACGCGAAAATTTCAAACAATTGCCTTCGCCGGAAGTGGCCTAAGTAGTCAAATGCGAAGCGATGTGTTGCTTTTAGTTGTTGTTTTTTCAGGAAATAGTCTCATTAAATATTTCTTTAGAGGAAATGCTGCATCCCCTATGAGAACACAAGGAGTTTTGATACTGGAGCCCGGCAACAATTCTTCTTTAGGTAATTTTAGTCTTTCCGTTTCTATAGCATTTAAAATGCCTGCGTCATTTTCTTTACCATAGGAGCCCACGATCACCATAACAAACTTATAATTTGCATCAGTTACAGCTAATAACCCGATTGAAAAGAAAGATTTATAGCAATAATACATGGAACCAGAGTTGCTTGGTTTCTTTATACGTATGTGTTTTCCGTCAATACTTCCTAAACAGTTGGGGAATTGCCATCTGTCCCAGAAACCTTGCGCTAATTTTTTTAAATCATCTTCTGTTGGTTCAGGCATGTGTTTCGATAGTAATGTTGTCCATATAGCTTTACATACTTCTGAAATTATTTTGGAAATCGCCGATTTTGAAATTCTGAAAGAGAAAGCGAGTTGCCGGAACTGTATGCCCGTGGCTAAGTATCTGCAGAAATAATAATAAGTATATTATGTTTTCAAAGTAACTTGATTTCATCGATTTTATTGATTTAATAAATAAATAATATTATATTAATAGTAGGTTAGGTAAAATTTTGTCAAAATATTAGCATTTTCTAACACCATAACATTTTCAAAATATTTTGAATTATTTTGAGCTGTATAAGGACATTTTCAGTTTCCAATTTTTTTATTTTTTTATTTTTATGAATGTCAATAAAATTTTTATAAAATTGCTTAAAATTTTTGAAAATTTAATAGAAGGCTCCTAATATATTGTTTAAAAGGCAGATGAAAAATATTTAAAATCCGTAGTCACAATTTAAAGTTCAAATTTTGAAAAATACGTAAAAATGACGAAATAGTTTAAAAATTATTTACTGAGTTTATATTTTGATTTTAAATAAACCATACATTTTGAGAATATTTTGATTCGTTTTTAGCTTTTACGGACAAATTCAAATTTCAATTTTTTTAGTTTTTTTTTCTATAAACATCAATAAAATGCTATTTGTTCAGTAAAAAAGCTTGAAAATTAAT
The DNA here is from genome assembly GCF_037042655.1 of Diuraphis noxia. Lineage (NCBI taxonomy): Eukaryota > Metazoa > Arthropoda > Insecta > Hemiptera > Aphididae > Diuraphis > Diuraphis noxia. Next base: position 55,374,526 of record NW_028301711.1, read on the forward strand.
ACAAGGCTCCTGATATATTGTTACAATAACAGTTTAAAAATATTAAAAATACATAGGCACGATTTTTTTTTATAAGCATTTAAAGTTAAAATCTTTACAAAATTTATCAAAATCTGGATAATTATCAATCATTGTAATTAAAAAATTTTCAAATTTTCAAATTTTATAACCAAAAATTAAAAATTGAAAACAATCATTCTCATAAATTGTTCATACTGTAACCAAAAAATCTAAAAAATATATTTAGAAACATTTTTAATTCAAATTTGGACGAAATTACACATCATTAAAACCAAGGTTAACGATTTTAGTTATTTTGTTGTGAAATAAAAATATTATTTGCTGGTATATGAAACTCTTAGATTATATTGTTATATTTTACATACACGTATAATGACATTTTCAAATGAAACTTTTTTCGGGAAAAATGAATTTAACTAACTGTACCAACTGTAGTAAATACTAATGCCTAATATTAAAATTAATTACTTTATTCACAATAATATCATCAAATACACTTAGTAAGATATTATAAACTGACTAACCATCTTCGCTCAGAATCGTTTTTCGTACACAACGATATTATACCATTGAATTCAAATTTAATGCCATTCATTAACCTTTTATTATTATAACTAACAAATGTTTTGTAGATAAATAAAAAAGTTATCTAGGCTCCACACGGTATAGGGAATTTTGTGTTGAAATTTAAAATCTTAGTTATAAAAAGAAATATTTCGCAATAAATTACGATTACGAAGCCCTGATTAAAAAAATACATTCAACCATTTCGACTCTTATTGTTATTTGTTATCACCTGGAGTATCAATACTTTTTTATTTCAGCTGATGGGGCCAAAAACAAAATGGAAAAATTTAAGGGATACTTATGCAAAAGAATTAAAAAAAATTCCCAAGCCTCGTTCGGGTGCTGACGCTGACAATGAACCGGAGTACACAGGAACTTAGTCATATTTTGAGTCCATGTCATTTTTAAAAGTTATTTTAAAACCCCGAAAACAAGATGGAAATATATTGGAACCAGAGGAATCAGCAGAAAGCTATTTAATGGATTCTTCTGAGTCTACATTATGCTAGTCTAGTAGACAAATTTGACACGAACATGACACAAGATAATTTTGATAGCTTTTCTCGGGATGACCCTCAACTCCAGGAATTTGAACTTGAACGGTCTGAGTCGGTCATGACAACAGAATATGAAACTGAAGCAAGACGTAATTATAACATCTCTTCAGCCTCGTCCTCTACAACAGCTATGACAACACAAAAAATAAAACGTAAAGATGATGGATTAGAAGCATGTATTCAATTAGAGAAAGAGAAGATTCAAGTTTTGAGGCAGGATCAACAAGACAACAACGACGCCGATGACTTACTTTGATTCAAATCGATATTGACATACATGAAAAAGTTGCCTTCATTAAATAAGTTGCGTTTTAGAATACAGATGCAGGAGCTGCTATTTAAGGAGTTGTCAAATTTAAATAAACAAGTACCACAGTTTGATTCACAAAATTCATTTTTTCTTAAAGATTATGAAACCTTATAATCTTAAACTTCAAGAAGAAGTAATTATAAAATTTGAATTTGAAATAAAAATTATGATTTAATAATATGTTTGGTTTAAATTTATGTTACTTTTGGCAATCACAATTTGCAGTAAAATTTATTTTTATAAAATGTCTACATTTTTCATTAACATTAAATATAAATGTATTTTAGATTTTCATTGCATTATAAATTGACCTTATAATTAATTACAGTAGAACCACGATAACAGGAACATCTATAATTCGAATTATCCTTAATTCGAAATTCGAAGGAATATTTTGGCCCCGACTTTTCAACTTTTACATAAACTTTTTCCTATAACTCGAATTTTTTCTTGCCTTAGATCTATTCGAGTTATCGAGGTTTTACTGTATATTATAAATATATTACAAATATTGTCTTTTACCTTAAAGTAACCATTAATCGTTCTTAAACTTAAATAGGTTGCTGGAAATTAGTAGGTTTTATAGCGTCAACGATATAATCAAAAGTTGTGGGTAACATCCGAGCATATCCCTTAAAAACCAAAGGCTGACTTTTCAGTTCTCCATATAAATGGTGAAATTCTCCATGAGTATGTCTTTCTAGATAAATAATGTTGGTTTCATTTCTTTGTCGTTGGTGGAATTTCTTCATGAGTTTGTACTCAAGGTACGAATTTTCCATTAAAAACCCTTTTCGTACGTCCATGATCAATGTACTATTGATACTGAGAACTTAGTAGGTAGCGATAGTGATAATTATTATGTAATTACTTTCTTGGTATGTTGGTTAATGGTTAAACAAGGTAAGGTTATTAAAACTTGATTTACAATGACAAAACTGTGTTTTTAGGTTGTACGCGAGTGCCGACTTTCGACCGACTGCAAATACTATATACGATAATACAGGACACTGGCATATAAAAACTGGCGAATTATTTCTTATCATTGCCCCGCGAGATTGTTAAAGTAGTTGCCTATTTTACTCCTTGAAATGTTTATAAATCAAATTAATTTAGAACACCGATTTCATTTTATTGTTTATTTTCTAATGCCAATCAACGATTATAATTTTTAGTTAGAAATATTAAATTATTTAGATTTTAGATTATATAGTATTTGCATATTTACACATACTTAAAATCTCCATAAGTTCATAAATCATATTGGGAAATACGATAAACAATACAATGTTAAATGTAAGCTTTATAGTAGGTATTAATTAAATGTAATTCAAAATATATATTATACTTATATATTTTACTTTTTTCATAATAATTATACAACACAAATCAAAATATGAAATTATAACATAAGTGCTTAAAACTGATGGTTCTTAAAACTGAATATCTAATAATAATAATTTTTCAATTAAATAAACATTGTACTCAAACGTGAACTACTTTTTTCAACTTTTTATTTTTTGAACATTTATATTGGTTGAATGAATCATTGCAGTTCTTCACATAGCAATTAATACTCACATTTAAAAATTTATCCAAAAATTGAGAATTGCAGTCTTCACATATCTCGTACTTAGTGAGTACCTTTTACAAATATGGCTTATAATAAGTTTAAGATCCTTTTTTAAATTACATTTTTTTTATTAGAATAAGGTTTTCAATGTTTGCATGAAAAAGTGCAGAAACATGTTTAGTAAATTCCAATGTTTTGGCAAGAGGATAAAGTAAACTGCAGCCATCATATTCCTTTATACCAATGTGTGTATTATCAAGATCAAATTTTTTATTAGTATCCTTAGTGGCCAGTTTTTCAATACATCGTTTATGATCCAATTGACTACAAACCCAACCTGTTACATAAGTGACATTATTTGCAGTTTCATCCTTCATTAAAATATACTCAATATTCATTGAACTATAGTAATCATCAATATTATCTATTTCTTCTGATTCATTATATGATCTATCTAATGTGATAATTGAAGCTTTTATGTCTTTTGATAAAGTCAAAAATTCAGAAGCATCTTTTTCGCAGTTGGCCTTATTTGAAGGACTAATAAGCATATTACACATATTCATACGGATTACTGATTGAATTTTTGATGCATCTGGTGTTAAGTTATTACCTCATTTAGCTCTTAAAACTGAAAATAATGATTCAATACAATCTTGGGACAAGCGTCTTATTAACAAGTATTCAATACCATATTTTTCATTTAATTCTTTAAAAAACATTTGCACACAAATAATATTTTCTTGTCAGCCTATTATACAAGGTGGTAAACTTCCTCTTTTATTGTTTATTTTCAACTCTGATCAAAATGTTAAAGCTTTTTTGAAAAAATCCCAATGTAAAGAGTTTTTGGTTAATGGTCTTTTTAGAACAATAGGCTCATTTAATTTTATGCTATTAAAAACATCAAACAAATCATTAAAAAATTTAACAAATTTGGCTGTATATGCTGCTATAGCTGATAATTTATTGAATGATACTAAAGTCAAAATACCAGCACTCACCGAATTACTTAAAGTTTGGGTGGCTAGACATACTCGCATTGGTGAAAAAGGGGGTAGATCCAAATTAATTTTTTTTAACTTCCTTGCTAATCTTGGTTTATTATTACAATCCACTTTATAAAAATCTTCTATATCTCTCCAACTGTATAATTCATTTGCATTTTCAAAAGTATATTTTTTAAAATTGTTTCATACTGATTTCAGTAAATGTGGGGAATCGTGCATAAAAAATACATTTTCATTGTTGTATGTTATAAAAGGTTTTTCTTTTGTAACATTAAATAATTTCCTCATTTTTAGATTATTTGATCCTTGATCGCAAATTACCACTTTTGGAATAAGACCACATTCACTTAATTTTGTTATAGTGTACTCTACTATGCACTTGAGTCGATCTCCTGTAACTGAACCACTTGCTATAAAGAAACCAAGTATTTGTTTCCAAGGTAATGTTAAACTCTCAACCATCACAACCAACACCTGGTTACCATGTTTTAAAGTTTTTAAATCTTCAAAAATATCAGATCCAAAATCTTCATATCCATAAAATGTATCATTTTGTGAATTATAGGAAATAAATTGTTTTATTGACATCTCGTCAATAATTATTGATACCAATTTTTCTTTTACAGTAGCAGTTTGAAACTTTAGTTTTAAAATATTTAATATATTTTGATTTATACCACAAGAAACATCCAAACCTTCCAGCCATCTTCTGAGAGATCGTACGTCGGGCAAGCAAAGGAAACTCTTCATAAAATGATAAGCGACCGGTGAATGGTAATATAATCCAAGGGCAAAGGACTTCTCAGTTTCTTCGTATCTTCGTCCTTTTTTTTCAATTGTCTTAGACGGAATTCAGATTTAGTTATTATGTTAGTTCTTAAAAATTATTTCTTTTTGAATTAGTGCTTTCAACTTGTTGTTTATACTTGTGTCTTAAAAATTCTATTTTCTTTTTACTTTTTGAAACAAGTTTTTGATAATTTTTTGTTTAATTTTTGAATTGTATTTTCTAACTTTTTAACCTTTTCCGATTCTAAATAATTAGGCTTTTCTACAAAAATAATAAAATCATTAATATAATATGACTAGATGCACATGCTTTTCTTATTTCTACAGAGACAAACATTAATAGTTTTGTAAAAATTACTTTTTAAAAATATTCAAACACAAATAGTTCAAACAAGTAATAAAGTAAATTAGGTACCTACATGGTTAGGTTAGAACATAGTTACATTTTTAATTTTTTTTTATTTATAAATAACTGATTTACTACAAACTTTTATTACCTATTTGACTAATGCTTGCAATGATCTACTCAATAATATTAAGTGTATATTTTAATCTACGCATAATTAATACATGTGTACATAAGACACATAAGTACATAAGTACATAAGTACATAAGTACATAAGTACATAACGTATGTAACATAAGTCGTTAGTTACATACAAATATTTTATAAATCTTGGGACCTGTAGGTTCATGACGATGTGGCCATAGTCAGGCCAACATTATATACAACATTGATGATACATGCAACATTTATTCATGCAACACAAATACCAGACCAGAGACACAATAAAATTATAGTAATTCAAACCATTTGATGTTTCATCAATATTGTTTAAGCAATCTGAATCAAACAGGGAACGATTTAATTTTTTTATGCCAGTCAATTCATCATTTAACTTTGTTGCATCAACTTTTTCATTTTCCACTGTAAATATATTTGATGTTTGTTGCTTTGGACTATGTCCAAAAGATCCAAATTTTTTGAACATGTGCATTGGACTGCATTTTGTTGGAGTTTTTTTAAATGTAGTTTCTTTAATCTTTAATGAAAGGCCTAGAAAATGTATTTATTTTAACATAAATTTTCTGTCAGGATGTCAAAAAATAAAGTGCAAAGTTGTTACTTTTAAGAAATGCAGTTGATGGTAAATTGATTGATGGTACTGATCCATATCTTAACCTGATGCACATAATTAATAATCAGGTTATTTATTATAAACAATAAGTTCTAATCGATATATAATTAAATATTTAAATGATAGAATTTATAGGTAATTTGTATTCTACTAACAGAGGTCTGCTTGTGTTGGTCATATAATCATCCTTCGTAAAGTGAATAGAACAAATTGAAAAACTTTTTGGCAAATCTAAGGGTCCACATGTTTCTAATATTTACTAATTTTTTTATTTTGGGCCAATTCTATCCATTTTTGACGACTATAAATACAAATAGGTCAGCAGAAATTAGTATGGTTATTTTTTTGATATAAACAACTTCTTAAATAACCAGAATATTTAGGTGCATAATATACTTTACCTGTTTAAATCTTTCGGAAATTTATGAAATGAGATCGTGGGAGATGATGTCTTACCATAAGTATTACCGTTAGACACTGCACAGACATTTTTGGAGACCATTATTAATACTATTAGAATTAACACCGATGTGAGTATTGCCGAATGCCGATATTATGAACCGATTAACTTGATAAATGATAATATTTATGATAAAAAATAAACACTATTACTATAATATTAATAATTTAGTATTATAATAATATAATCGTATATAGTATTTGTAATTAATATTCAAAAAAAGCGGGAATTTATACCAGATTAAGGGGTAAAATAGGCAACTTTTATAACAATCTCGCGGGGCAATGATAACAATTTGTTCGCCACTATTTTAATACAGAGTGTCCTGTATTATCGTATATAGTATTTGCCGACTGATCAGGTCGCCGCGGAAGATCGGTGGTGCACGTAGGACAATGTTACCGCATCGCGTCGCGCCTCGTTGGATCGCTCGAATTTGCACGCGAAATACGCCGCACCGCGTTCGCGTTGAGTTCGTTCACGTAGGACGTCGTGTTAGGCAGCTCTCCCACTAGCGCAACGCGATTGGCGCGACGCAACTGACGAAACTGGCGATTTTTATCGCGTTCATGTTTCCAATGTTTATAAATAGTACTTCTCCCATACACACATCGCGACTATTGTTGCGGCGACTGCGACGTAAAACATTGCGCTCGACTGAACATGTTCAGTTTCATTGCAATAGTCGTCTGCGATTTTGGTAAATATCGCCAAAAAAGACGATCCCGTTTACAACATGAAATTTGTGGAAGAAATAGAAAAACACGTTTCTTCATTTACACATAAAATTGGTGTACATAGTACCTTACATTTTCTAGCCATCATCCCAAAAGATTCCGAATTTTATGTGTAAATAAAGAAACAATAAACAGTATTATACGATGTATGTGTGTATTACATAATTTTATTCGGATCATAGAAGGTAGAGCTTATCAACCACAGTACCATAATAATAAGGAAACTGAAATAAATATGAATATTGGAATTGAATTAGAAAATGAAAATAAAAATTTACCAATTAGAAATTCAGCATGCGGGTTTAGAGATTACCTGTCTAACTACTTTATACAACCACAATCTGCATTACCTTGGTAATGGAATTACTGTACATCGTAAAATCATAGTATTTATCTTATATTATGAAATGTACACATAAAATTGGTGTACTGAGTACCTTAAATTTTCTAACCATCATCCCAAAAGCACATTCGATTGTTTTTCTTCCTTTATTTAATCTATTGTTAAAAATTCTCTTTTTGTTATCAAGTACTCTTCTTGGATAAGGCCTCATCAAATAGGACTTAAGCGGAAATGCTTCATACGCGACAAAATAGTATGGAAACATTTGTATACCCCCTTGGTCGTCAGGCAATTTGATGCCTGTCGGTATATCAAGACCATTTATATCTAACCCTCGGCCTAAACGACAAGTTCTAAAAACTCCACCGTTGTACCCGTGATTATTTACCGCGTGAAATTTGACCTCCTCCGGTAAATATTCACTAGTGATTAGAGTATTCAGTTAGAGGTATTTTGTATATTCAAATTCAATTGAATGTCGTGTTTAACATTCTGGATATTAAAGATAATATGTTTAGTCTTATTTAAATTTAAATCAAGATAATTATTGTTAAACCATGATTTTACAATTTTAAATATATTATTAGCTTTATTGTATAATTTTTCAATATTTTTTTCTTGAATAAGAATTATAGTATCATCAGCAAAACAAATTATTTTTGAATCTATATTAATATTAAGTAAACCATTTATATATATAATAAAAAAGATAGATCCCAAAACGGTTCCTTGCGGAACACCGTGATTTATTTTTAAAGGTGAACTATATGAATCATTAATTTTGACTATTTGTATCCTGTCAGTGAGATAAGATCTGATAAAATCATTTTCTTTTCCACGTATACCTGCATAATTTAATTTTTTTAGTAGTAACTCATGGTTAATACTGTCAATATTTAGTGATATATTTTGATCTTTACCTTTACCTAAAGTTAAATGTGTGCCTAATTTGTTTGTTAATTATATACATTAAATTTAGATATTTAATTTATAAAAATTATCATAAGAATAATATTATTAATAATTATAAACAATAATTCTTATAGACATTGTAGTTGGTGTAGTTGATTAAAATTAAAAATGTATCAATATGTTACTAACCTAAGTACACTATTTCCAGAGTACATAATATAAAATTGTATCAATATGGTATTATTAATAAATATAAATTATATTTTTAATGAAGTATGATCACACATTTTTTAAAAATTTAAGTGTTAAGAATAAAATATTAATATACCAAGAAAATTATTTATTAATAATATTATAATTAATGTATACTTCCAATGTTGTATTAATAATATCAAACATTGTAATAGAATATTATTTAATATTTATCTTAAGAACTTTTAAATTTTAATACATTTTCACTAACAAATTATATTTTACTTTTTTATAGAATGAATTAGACAGATTATTAGCCAGAGCTATAATTTCATCAGGAACACCATTCTCCATTGTAGAAAATCCTCTTTGGGTAAACTTTTTTCAAAAACTTAGACCATCCTATAAAATACCCCAACGAAAAGTGTTGTCTGGTAGATTACTAAATATAGAATATGAAGAAGTAAAATCTGCTGTTGAATTACAAGTAAGGAGTTCAAAGTTCTTATCACTTCAATTGGATGGGTGGTCTAATTTAAGAAATGAAGGCATTATTAATTTTATTATTTCAACGCCTACTCCTTATTTTGTTAAATCTGTTGAAACAAAGTTAGAAGCTCATACTGGTTTATATCTTTTTGAAGAAATTGATAAAGTTCTTACATCATACGGAAGTACAAAATTTTTAAGTGTCATAACTGATAATGCTAGCAATTGTAAGAAAGCTGGATTATTAATTGAAAAAAAATATCCATATATATCTTCAATAGGATGTATGTCCCATACATTACATTTATTATGTTGTGGTATACTTAAATTAGGATCAGTGAAACAGTGTATACAAAATGTTAAAAAAATAGTAAAAGCTATTAAAAGAAGTCAGCGCCTTGGAGAAATGTTTCGCAACATTCAAAACTCACCAGAATATCAATCAAAAAAATCTTTATGTTTACCAGTTAAGACTCGATGGGGATCACATTTAACCATGTTAAATTCAATTGTAAGTAATAAATCTTGTCTTCAAACATTAGCTGTTCTAACAGAAGGGTCAGAATTATTAGGTACAGAATTAAAAAGTATGCTATTAGAACCTGAATTTTGGTTGTACATTGAGCACATCATTTGCATTTTAAGTCCTATTGTTACTTGGGTAATAAGGATGGAAAATGATGAATCTATTATAAGTTTAAGTTATTCATGCTTTAATGATATTGAATTGGCAACTAAAAGTGTATTAGAACGTACTGCAATGTTGACAGAGCTTGAAAAAACTTTTATTACATCACAAATGATAAAGCGTAAGCAGTATGCAATAAAACCTATTCACATGGCAGCTCATCTGTTGGACCCAAAAACAGAATCTTTGCCTATAAGTACAGATTATGAAATGGAAGGAATTGCTTATATTAACATGCTTTCAGAAAATGACCCGAACATTATGGAAGATTTTTCAAATTTCAGATCTCGCAGTGGTGGAATATGGGGAAATCAGTTTATATGGGATTCTGCTGAGTCTACAAAAACTATTAGCTGGTGGAAAGGTCTTTGTCGTAGTAGCCCTCTACAAAATATAGCTGTAAGAATACTGAGTACCCCTCCAACATCTGCTGCTACCGAGCGGTCTTTCTCCACATTTTCCTCTATTCACACTAAAAGTAGAAATAGACTTACTACTGAAAGGGCAATTAAAATTACATATATAACTCATTATCATAGAAGCAATATTAATAGTGTCAAGAACTCAAAAAAAAATAAAAGTAAAATTAACTTGGATCACTTAATGGAAAATGAAGATACTAACAATCTTGAAGCTGATGATGAATGTAGTGAAGGTGAAAGTTTTAGTTCTTCTGATGACTCCGATACAAATGATTCAACTAATAATGATAGTTCAGATAGTGATGGTATTATAGAAGATCTAGACTGCAGAAATCCAAGTAGTTCAGCTTCAGATGTCCATACAACAGAAAATGATATAATTGATATAAACATGGAAGAGGAGGTTACACAAATTGACACAAATTCATTTGTCTTGGTCAATTTCTTTGGAAATACTTTGACAACTAAAAATCAAGTTTTTAAATATGTGTGTATGGTTAAAAGTATTCTGAAAACTGGTTTTAAAGTTCAGGGTCTAAAATCAGTTGGTGGATCTAAAAAACATTTTAAAATTATTGATGGAGATGTATCATTGGTAAAAATTACAGATATCATTTCCATACTTGATTTTCCAAAGAAAACATATGATCAAAAAAATAAATGTATGATATATATATTTTCTTCAAATATTGATATAAGTGAACAGTGAGTGTTGTAAATTGTTTTTATATATTTGAACTACCTATTAAAACTAAGAGAAGCTTATTTGGTTTAATAAATATTACTATTTACTACTATATTTTGGGTTTTTTTTGTTCATATTTAATTAATGTTGATTAATACATTTTTGAAGTTGTATATGCAAAAAGGGTATTCTATGTATTTTATTAAATTGGTATTTGCTATTTATTATAAGGTAAAGTAATTATTTAAACTAAATTTAACAAAAATCATGATAATGTATATGTTATACATTATCATTTAGTCATTTGATGAGTACACTATAATTCGTTCTCACAATTTATTTAAAGTTCCCGTAAATTCCCGCGTGTTCCCGGGAATTCCTGGGAATTCCTTTCCAGGAATTCCCGACGAATAACGTTCCCGGGAATTGCCCATCCCTAGTTATAGCCGTAGTGTTGAATAAATTACTTTTAAATGTAAATAAAACTACAAGTCTACATTACTCATTATAACAAATGTCAATTGAAGTTATTTTTGTAAAATTTGTTACAATTTTATTTGAGTAACGAGTAAAATAATTTAATAAATTTCATTTGTAAGTAATGAGAATAGTAACATAATTATTTTTTAAGGATTTAAACTTACGATTGTCAACGTTATTTAAAATATTATTTATTTATATAATATCATGCATTACCTATAGATATTATTATGACGGCAATGCATAAAGAATATGCCAACTAATTTAAAAGTATTTAGTTATCATTATTGAAATAGTCACCCACAGTTTCTATTTCTAAGAACAATATGGATTATTTTTATTTATATGACTTACTTAAAATAATATATTTTTCTATTGTTGATCAATGGGTTTCGTATAAATAGTGATGTAGCGAGGAGGGTGTATGTGTGTTTAACCCTACCCCCTTGTATTATTACCCTAATACAGTGGAACCTCGATAACCTGGAAAACCTTGATAAGTCGAAAAAAATTCCGTCCCCTTGCGAAAAAATCGATTACTCGAAAATAAAACTATAGATAACTCGAACATTCTGTGCTCCGAATATGACGGATAATGACAGATAATTTTGTAAACATTTGTCTAATCGGCTTGTCCGTTCCGATAATTTTATCTCATCGCGTTTATTGTGTTTATTATCGTATATATTAACTAACCTTGGCAAATTGATAATAGCAAATCTCAAATTTTAAGTCAAAGCAAAATAATAAATTATCTTTTATAAAGTTGCAACACATGTTTTATTATATTTTTTTGTAATAATTTTTTTATTTAAATAATCTGTATAATCACATTTTTTTACATTGTATATACATATATACTAAGTACATAATAATTAAAAACTTTAATACATACATTTTTAAAACTCTTTAAGTCGAATTTTTTTCTAAAACCTTGATAACTCGAAACCTTAGTAAGTCGTGTAATTGTATTATTTATATACAAAAACAGTAAAAACTTAGTTCAGTTTATACTTATCTCATTACTCTTTTGTAATCTTGACTATGCTTTTGCATCTATAATAATTAATCTGGAATGCCCAATTCTGAGTCGATTTATAGTGGTTTCTTCTTTTCGGTTAAATTCATGGTTCTCCCAACTGAATGTTGTTCTTTTGATCTAGTTTAGTTTTGTGTCTTGATCGTTCCAGAGTATATGCCATTTTTTCCTTATTTGTGTTTGGACTGTCTTTTTGATGTCATCGTATAAGGAGATATTTAGTTTGGTTGTGTTTTTGTTAGATGCGGCAAGTTTAGCGTATTTGTCCGCTATTTCATTCCCTGCGATGCCGGTATGTCCGGGGATCCAAATTATTGATATTTGTTTTTTATTTGTTTTGGCTTCATCGAGTTGGTTTTGGATGAGGACTGAGATGTCATTTGGGTTGTTTTTGTTTTGGATGTTCTTTATGGCGCTTAGGGAGTCACTAAGAATTAAAAACTTTGTGTGTTTAATAGTTTGGATGGTTTCAATGGCTTTTAGAATGGCTATGGCTTCGGCTGAAAATATTGAGCACTCGTTTGGGAGTTTGTATGTTATCTTGGTATTTTCAAATCGATGGCAATGCCGACGTCTTCATTTCCCTTTGAAGCATCGGTGTAGATTTTTTGGTGATCCTTGAAGTCGTCCAGGATATTGTAGACATGGCTTCTAAATATCTCAGGTGCTGTATTTTGTTTAGAGAGGGCATTTAGTTCGGTATTGATTGCATAGGAGTAATCCCATGGGGGGGGGGGGTGTTATTGATTTCTCTGTGTATAATTTTAATTGGGGTTGCTGCATTTTCGTTGGTTAGCTTGGTTATTTCGTCATTTACGTCACTATTTTTATCTTTGTTGAGTCTGGATAGTCTTGCTATATATTTTATGAATAATTCTGTTCTTTTCAATGTAGGTGGGGATTCGCCAGCTAAGTTATAAATGCTGAGAATGGGACTGCTTCGAAATGCTCCTATTGCCAGTCTTAATCCACTGTTGCTTACTGCGTCGATCAGTTTTAGAGTTGCATTGGCTGCGGATCTGTATAGAATTTCGCCATAATTGATTTTGGCTTGGGTGGATGCATTGAATATTTTCAGGAGCGACTTGGATTCACCGCCCCATGAGGTGTGGGATAAAATTTTAATTATTTTTAATGAGTTGGTTGTTATTTTTTTTAAATATTTTATGAAGGGTGACCAGGTTTGGTGTCTATCGAATATTACTCCTAGCATTTTTTTTGTGTTTTTATTGGTTATTGTGGTGCCATTTAAATTGATAACGATATCTTTTGCTCTTTTTTTTGTAAAAATTGTACATATTGACTTTCCTGGTGAGAAGTTGAAACCTGTTTTGTTTGCCCATGTTTCAATGTTGGTAGTATTTGTTTGTAGTTGGTTTTTAACTGTTTCAATACTATTGCTCCTGCACCAGAAATTAAAGTCATCTGCATACATATTGCATTTTACAGGTAATCTGCAATTTTGGACTATGTCGTTAATTGATATTAAGAAGAGAGTTATTGAGAGGGCCGAGCCTTGGGGTACTCCATTTTCTTGCGTAAATTCGTGTGATAGGTAATTGTTGGCTCTTACTTTGAATTTTCGGTTTGATGTGAAGTTAGATATTACATTTAGAAGACTACCCTTGTTGAGGACTGAATTTAATTTAACTACAATATTATGTCTCCAAGAGGTATCGTATGCTTTAGCAATGTCTAAGTTGATTACGCCCATAAATTGCTTGTTTTCAAATGTTTTGGCAGTTTCTTCATTTATTTCGTAGAGGCTACCCATTGTGGATCTGTTTTTTCTGAAGCCGTTTTGTTTTGTTGAGAAGAAGTTGATTTATTCTAGAAACCAGGTGAGTCTGTAGTTTATTATTTTTTCTAGCAGTTTGCACATTGTGTTAAGTGAGTTATCGGTCTGTATCCTTCGGGTTTGAATTGATTTTTATCAGGTTTAGGGATAGGAATTATTGTCCCGTATTTCCATTTTTGGGGCCAATATCCCTCATTCCATATTCTATTATAAATGTTAAGCAGAAGATTAAGAGTTTTTGTGCCAACATTTTGGATGAAGACGTATGGGATGGTGTCGGGTCCGGGACTATTGCTTTTGCATTTTTTTAGTGAGTGTGTTAATTCCTGTATTTTAATTTCTTGGTTGATTTGTATTTGGTCGTGACAATTTTTATCAGAAGTATTGCTTATAGCTTCTTTTTCGCATTTTTGTTTGTATCCTAAAAAGGGTTGTTATCACTGCTATTATTATAAAAATATTCGCCGAGATTATTTGATATTTGATCTGGTTTATTTATTAATTGGTTAGAATTTGGGTCGATTAAGTTGATTTTTTTATTTCGTCTTAGTCCTTTTAGAGATTGTATCTTGTTCCAAACTGATTTTGAGTCGGTGTTTTCTTTTATGCTGTTAGTGAATTTTTCCCATGACGATTTTTTACTGGTTTTTATCAGGAATTTTGATTTGGCTCTTAAATGTTTTAGTAGTATGAAATCGTCTAGTTTATTTGTTTTCTGGAACTTTTTTAGGGCGTCGTTTTTTCTTTAATTGCATTTTTAATGTCGTGGTTCCACCATGGTACTTTGGGTTTGGGGTTTTTTGACTTGGTTTTTCCTATAGTTAGGTTGGCAACTGCGATTATAGTTTCCGTAAATTGGTCGACCAAGTTTTCCGTGTTTTGAGAATCAGATTTGTCTATATGAGATACTTTGTCATCTAGTGTTTCAGAGAAAAGTCTCCAGTCTGGGTTTTTCAGATTCCATCTTTCGAGGTTGGGGATGCTATCGTTATAACGGGGGATAAGTTGTATTACAATTGGAAAATGGTCGCTGCTAGTGATATTATGAAGGACTGACCAGTTGAGTCTTTGTGCGAGGGATGCATTTGCGAATGATAGGTCAATATTTGAGAAGTTACCGTTGATTGGATTTATACGCGTTGGTTCCATGTTGTTAAGTAGTACCAGATCATCGTTTTTTTCCAGGATTTTGTCGATTTCTTTCCCTCTGCTGTCGGTGCTTTGGGAACCCCAGCTGACATTGTGGCTGTTAAAGTCGCCAGTTATGATGAAGGGCTTGGGTTATTATATTTTCTATGTCTTTATCCTAAAATGTGTGTTGGTTGGGTAGATATATGTTGCATACGTTAACTTCAATATCATTGAGCTTTACTGCTACTGCTGTTACTTCGAGGTGTGTTGAGATGTAGATTTCTTTAGATGGGTATATAGAGATGACGTATGTTGTTACTCCACCGCTGGCCCTTAGTCCGGTGGTTCTGTGTTTGCTAAAATCATTGTAGTTGGGTAGTTTTACAGTGTTTAGATTTGTAAAGTTGGTTTCTTGGAGACAGATTATGTCGGGAGAGATTTCGGATATTAGTATTTTTAGTTCGTCTAACTTTTTGTAGAAGTTATTCATATTCCAATGTAGTATGTTCATATGGTCTGTATTTGTTTTGTTTAATCTATTTTTATGCATGCTAATTATTGTGTTTGGTATGGATGTGGGTGTTGGTTGTGTAATATGTTTAGGTTATGCATTGTAGATAATATATGTAACAACAATGATTAACTATTAGTGGATTATTGTTGTTGGGATAAAGGGGGGTCGGTTGGGTCATCTGAGAGAGACGAGAGAAGTGAGTTGGCTAGTTTCGTGAGTCTATTCTTGATGCTTAGGTTATTAATTTTCGGGCGGACCGTGTCGATAATTTCAATAATTTCCATGGATGAGATGTTGAATGTCTTTACGATACTGTATGGGTTAGGTTCGGAAAGTGTGTTTTCGATAATGTATTTGAATTGATTGAAGTTGATTTTCAAATTTGGGATATTTTCAAAAGCCTTTTTTGCAGGACATAGCGCCTCATCTAGTTTCAATATAATCTGCTCTATCGAGTTTGTGCGTCTTGGTTTTTCTTGTGGGGGTTGCGGGTTTTTGGCTGAATCTTTAAATTTTGTTTCGAGTGTACCGATGATGTTCTGTGTCTTTGCGATTTCTGTTCGGGGTGATGTAGCGTCGATTGAGGTTTTCGCGATAAACGTGCTATCCTGACAGCTGGACCTAGATGATGATGGTGCGGGTCTTTTTTCCTGTGCGGGTGTTTCCTGTGTGACTGGTGGGTTGATTATTGTTTCCTTGGTGTTTTCTTCAGTGCGTGGTATATCCATGGCGACGGGAGTGCTATCTTTATTTTGAGTTATCTGTACTTTGGTGTCCATGATATTTTTAGCCATAGGTGTGTTTGTGTTGTTGCCGTGTGTTGGTGCGGCATTATACTCAGGTGTATTTTTACAGTGGTTTGAAGTGTGGCCCGTTTGTTTGCACGAAAAGCATGTCACAGTGTCATCAGATAAAAATATACGATATTCCGTTTGATCGAATTGTAATAGGATCGAGCTCAGAATATTATCACTGTGCTCAGGGTGTATATATAGTTGACGTCTGAAGCTGCCAATGTGACCAAACTCATCATTAGAGAAGCCGGCCTTCATGAACGTAATTGGTGATACCATTTTAATTGAAAGGTTGTTAATTGCTTTAGCGATTATGTCGTGTGGGATTATCGGTTGAACATTGGATAGTATTATGCGCTTTGCCGGGTTAATGAGGCGGCGATAAGGTATTTCGGTGTTGTTTATTGTTATGTAATGTTGTTTTGATATAATTTGCTCGACGATGTTTTTGCTTGCGAAGTATATACAGAACCAGTTGTTCGACACTCGAGATGCGAATTTTATATTGTTTGGTGGTGTAAGTAAGCTGAATGCTTTAATGTATTCTATCTGTGGTACATCTTGGATTGTGTTAAAAATTATGGCTTGGTCTTTTTTCGGGAAGGTGACATTGGCGGTTGTTTCGGCGAAAGTTTTTTGCGTGTTTGGCTGTGGTGAGTTTAGTGTGAGAAGGGAGGGGTTGATATCCGGGTCATCCGACATGTCGGATGGTCGCCTGAGTGCTATGACTTATTTGTTGGGGGCCGTAATTAAAAAGCATACCTTCTTAATTGCGGTGGAGTTCTCGTGGTTGCTATCGGAAGCTAAAAAAGCGATAAGCGACTGACGGTAACACACGTGTGTATCGGTCGGCTGTGACACACGTGATACAATATATTATAGTGAAGTATATATGCGCATTATTATGGTGACTTTCCATAACAATAATGGCCAAAAAAAAAAAAAAAAGAATATAATTATTATTATAAATTTCAGCTGGTGAATTTTTTTTTTTTTTTTAAATTCGGTTTGGTGCCTGCGCTAACCACTTGGCGACAACATTGGAAATCTCATGGTCTAGCGTTGCAGTGAACTTTTTTTCTTTTCTTATAGAATCTAATAAACAGCATATTATAACAAATACAAATTAAAAATCAAAATACTATCAATATAACCTACATAATTAAAAGCACTATACATTCATACATAAATTTATAACATATAACATCATATTTTAAATTTAGAATAATCAAATTCAAAAGGTTTTATATTAGACTTTTTAAAATATTTTTTTTAATCACTCAAATTAAAAATATTAGTTATGGCATATTTTAATGTAAGTTATATGAACATTACTTGTTTTAAAATTATATTATTTATTTATTAAATATTACCAAATAGTAATTGACAACAGCTCAATCCATAAAATTTTGATTTTCCTTTGAAACCCAAAAATGAATAATTTTTAAAAAATGAATCATCAAACATTTTGGACATCATACGGCGTACTGATTCAGAAATACTTTTTCCTACTAATCTTGCCAGCAGTCCTACCTAAAATTCCACAAAGAAAAATATTATAATTTTATTGTGAATAAATAAAAATATTTCCCATGATCAAACAGTTAAGAAGCAATGATTATTTTTTTTTATTATGTATAAACACATCATAATTATGAATTAATTCTTATTAATAAGAATCACTTACTTCATTTTTTTTTTTATACTAATGTCAGTCAACAATTTTTCGTTTTCATCTAATTGGGTGATATTTTTTATTGGCCATTTTAACTCTTGAATATTTAGAATACTTGGTTGTACACTGTTGGAAGAAATGTGTGAGGTGTTCATTTCAATACTTTGAATAATTGTTTTCAGTGAATCGATCGAATAAGAGATAAGTTTCATATCATATTTTAGATTTATTAATGATGATTTAACAAAATTAACAAAATCTGAAGAAAAAAAATGTTATCATTTTTATTAAGATTTAATTTACTTTATTTTAATTTAATTTATTTTCATTACCGTCATCATTATTTGAATTTGAATGTTGTATTTGGACCGATTCATCAGGTTTTGGTGTACTTTGAAACAATATCTCATTAAAATCTATCAAACCCAAAATATGTCAGTTTGAAATAGATAAATATTATATAAATATATATGTTATCATAAGAATGCAGAGCACATTATTATATTATTATGTTGTGAACAATCTTTTCATAGGTTCTTAAATTTTGTTTAGATAATATTTTGAATTTAAAGAACTATATAATTGAATAAGTTAAATTAGTCTATATATATAGGATTAAAAAAAAACCGAGGCAAAAACTATTCACAATTGACAAGATATTATAAAACTATTACATATTATGTACCTACTCAAATTATAATTAAGTACCTAAATATAATTGCGCAATAATTTACCTGTGGCTAAAGTTAAGTTATTGTCACTGCAGATATCTTCTGTCTCAGCAAAAACTAGAGATTTTTTCATGCTGGATGACTGTGCACTAATTTGTGAACCAATGTTATTGCCACAAATCTTCGGAATCTGTTCATTACTGTCATTACTGGTACTAGCTAAAGGAGAAATATATTTCTGTGGACTCCATAATAACAAAACTTTGCTGGCTATATCTACATGTTCGTCATCCATTTCTATATAAATGTGAAATTTTTGTTATTTGTGATTACTATACTATACAATACTATATACTATATACTATAAGTAGGTTAGATTAGGTAGAAGGTATACCTACTATAAGTATACTTATAGTAAATTTAAAAAAAATATTATTAATAATAAATACACTTAAAATAACTACATACAAATTTATATGTTTATACTTTTGTTAGTTAATCATAATATAATTGAATTACCAAAACTCTCTTCAAAAATTGGTGGTGGACTAAGGGCCCTCTTTTTTTTTTTGAGGGCTGTGGCTGATATTTTTCTTTTTCAGTAAAGATATCTTTGAATAATTTCTTTTTTTTTATCATATCGTCATTTATCATTGTGTTTTCTTCAGTTGATGACAAGTCTGAAGAAATCATTCCTTTTGTGGCCTTTTCTTTTGCTTCTTGAAACGATTCTACAAAATATTTATATTTATAATAATATAAAATATGATGCCGTATTCAATAATAACTAATCATTTATTATTTATAAAAAGTGCATACACCATTAATATTATAAAGTAATATAATATATATAATATATATTTATACTTTATAGGAACTAACCAGGGATGTAGTGGAGGGTATGCGCAGGTATGCGCCGCATACCCAGTTTCCAAATTTTAAAAAGAGAGCATACTCAAGAAAAAAACTAGAGACCGCAAGTATGCTCTGAAAAACGTGCGTATACCCAGCATTAGCCACTTGGTCACTTCACAAAAATTGTCTTATGTCAGTAGGCAGTAATCATTTAATTCTATAACATAATATTATTATGTCTAACTGTCGAGAAATGCGGGTTACGGAATGCCCATTGCTCATAGATAATATGATATAATATTTTAAATGGATTTTTGTATACAACAGTCTATTTTTAGATTAGCCGCTATCGGCGCTATCGATAACATGATAAAATTATATTATGACGTATTTTGTTTGTACAGTGTATTTAAGATTTGTCAACAATCAATAATAATTATATCGTAGTAGGTATATTATTATGTTATTTACTTATTTGTCATTCGACCGTCTAACTAGTAATTACTAGTCACTAGTCACTGTGGTACTGTGTTCAGTGAATATAATTCAATATGGATAAATTTGTAATACGATCTACAAAGATAAGTCAATACTCAATAAATAACTTTTATTTTAAATAATTATTAGAAAATAATAATAGAAAATAATAAAATATACACTTCAAAATGTTTATGATAATATTACTATTTCACTGTATATTTTATCTGCCTTGTTTCTTCGACGATGATTAAAACATCATTGTAATTTGTAATATAATATTAATATATAAATATACACAAATTTAGTCACAATAATTTAATAATTATTACTATAAAATTTGTTTGTTACATTCGATACCAGTGGTGCTATAAGAATAACAGTTTTATAAATAATTAAAAATATAATAGAATAATGAGTACATTATTTAAAACTAGATTTATCTCTTATAAATTGTGAATTAAATATTAATTGAAGTAATAAATGATTAAGTAGATGGTTATTTATAATTTAAAAATTAAATTATGAACAATATACCTAAAATTGATATTGTTATATTATAAACATAATTTAAAATGAATTATACATTTTTTAAACTTTTAATGAATATAAAAGATATGTTCGTATGAGTATAAATAGTATGCATACAAATAATTGTATGTCTAAAATTATGAATGGACAAAAATATGCGTAGGTAATCGATTATATTTTGAAGCTGAAATATATCACAATATATAAAGTACACAGTATTATTAATATATCTAAGTATATATACAACTTTTTACTGTGACATTATATTATAGGATAAACAATTATTCAAAGAAAAAAAAAATTCAGAACCGGATGATCCAGTTACTTCAGAGGAAACATGTATGTCATCGTCTAAGACACCATCTAAAATTTCAAAATTGGTAATATTGTTTAGTACTTTTAATATAATTTTTTTAGAAAATATTATCAATATTTGAATGATCATTTTTATTATAATATTTTAGGATCAGAAACAACTCAAAGATGCTTCAGAGAAAAATTCCAACACAAATCCATTTAATGAAGTACATCTTTGGCCTTCTGAATGGACTTACAATCAATGGATTCAGAAAAAAGATAGATATCCTTGGCTCATTTGTGATGATGGTAAAATTGGATGTTTTTATTGTAAAAATGTTGGTGAATTAAAAACATGTAAAAGTCAAGGTGTTGAAATCTCAACTGAATGGAGTCAAATAAACGTTGATGGTGGTACCAATTCAAAATTAGTTACTCGTTTAAGTATTTTAAGACATAAAATATCAAGACACAATAGATCTAAAGCACACAACTTTGCTTTAAATATTTCAAGAGAAAAAACACATAGTAAATTAAGTACATCATTTGAAACTTCAACTTCAAAACATTATCAATCTACAATAAAAATATTTCGTACTGTTTATTTTATTGCAAAAAATAACCGACCATTTGATGACCATTCAGATCTTGTTGAATTACAACAAATGAATGGGGTTTTATTAGGCCAAACATTACATTCGAGATATTCAAGTACTTCTATTATTGATCATATAGCTACTAAAATGAGAAATAAAATTGTTCAAAATATTATAGAAACCAATTCAAAGATTTCTATATTAATTGATGAATCAACAACAAATAGTTCATCATCTGGTATGATTATTTATCTCAAAGCCTCCATATCATATGATTCACCTGTTTTTATATTTTTGGATTTAATTGAATTGAAAAGTCAAACATCTATAAACATCATAGACCAACTACTTGAATGTTTACATCAACATGGATTTACTGATATTTATTTAAAAGAACATTGGATATCATTTGTCACAGATGGAGCCAGTGTTCTTTTAGGAAAAACTAATGGAGTTGCTGCACGCTTAAAAGAAAAATTTCCAATAATATTTAGTTGGTATTGCATTAACCATAGTTTAGAATTGGCAGTTAATGATGTGTTAAAAGATATTACAGCAACGTATCATTTCAAATATTTTCTGGACACATTATATTCTTTGTATAGTCGATCACCTAAGAACCAAAACGAATTAAAATTGCATTGTGAAAGTTTAAATGAAATATTTTTAAAAATTGGTCGAGTACTCGATGTTCGTTGGGTTGCTAGCAACTATAGAACTGTAAAAGTAGTTTGGAAGATGTATCCAGCTTTATACAAACACTTTAGAAGCTTCTGAGGATAAGTATCGTGATCAAAAAACTAGATCCAAGTATAAAGGTCTTTGTAAACGGTTGGAGCGCTTACAATTTCTTTCAGACTTGGCACTTATGTGTGATGTGTTGTCTGAATTATCTCAACTTTCATTAGATTTGCAAAGTCGGGATGCAACTTTGATACAAGCTGATAAAAAAATTAAAAGAACTATTAGAGTAATTGATTCTTTAAAAACTATCAATGGTGATTATTATGCTGAAGCAGTCGAGGCTATCGAACAAATGATGTTTAAAGATATCCCTTTATGTAATAATATTAAATTAGTATGTATCAATAAAAACCAATTTATTACAAGTATTATTAACAATTTAAACATGAGACTATTAGATAATAATGAAGAAGATAAAATAATCATACAAGATATTCAAATTTTAGATAAAAAAACATGGCCAGCTGATGTAAATATTCGTTTTGGTGAACAGGAAGTAAAACGACTTTGTAACAGATTTCTTTTAAATCAAGAAAAAACATTAAGAGGATTAAGAATATTAATCGACGAAGAAACCAATGAAATTGAAGAACTAAATGAAATAAATAATTTGATAAACACGATCCCATGTTCTACAGCAGAATGTGAACGTGGATTTAGCTTAATGAATATTATTTGCACTGACATACGCTCAAGATTGACAATTCACAATATTTCAAATTTGATTATGATTAACATTGAGTATATGGGACCCTGAAGACTATGTCAAAAGTTGGATTTAACACCATAGAACAGCTGATGACAATAGATCCAGAAAAATAAATAGAAAAGAAAAAGAAAGTTTAAAACAAAATTTATGGAATATTCTATAACCTTAATTTATAAGTTTTTAATATTATGTTTATGTTATTATGTATTTGGTAAATAAATAAATTTTATAATAATATTAATTATTACACTGTTGAAGTTAATAAAATTTATTATTATTAATTTATATAGGTAATAGAACGGTGATTGAGGAGGGGGTAGGGGTTGATGACAAAAGCCCCCCTAAAGCTGCCTCATATTAAGCATACTCACAAATAATTTTAGGACTACATCCCTGGAACTAACCTATTGGGGAAGAACTAAGTTGTCTATCTGGAAAACGGTCAAATTCTGATCTAGTTGGTTCTGTCTGATTTTGAATCATTTGACCTTTGTGTTTAACAGTTTTTTTGACCAAGCGCAAAATCCGTTTTTGTACCAATTTGTTGGTACCACAGCAACACTATTGTCATCTTGGAAAACAACAACTATCCACATTTTTATACTTACTGAAACAAAAATAAAAAAATAAAAATGTGTATATATATTACTTTTATGTAGGTATACCTACATATTATATGTATGAATTATATTATATACCTTTAATCTATAAAAAAAAAACCTTATTAAAAATATACAACTCATTATGTACAAATAATATATACAAATATTAAAGTTTATAGACGAATCTATAACATGCAGACTGATGATTAGTGAATAAGTGGCATTGCAATTTGTTGATCTTCAGAAACCAGAATCATAACTTTGGAATGGATATCAGTTATTTTCCAGTATTGCAAATCAGTTGATTTATTCTGAACAATATATATATATTTAATTTTGAAGACTTCAGTGGGTTTTCATAAAATGGTTGTTTGCTTAAAAACTTATATCCAATAATAACTTGCTCATTTGTTTTAATAAGGTGTGCAATATTGACAACAGTTACTATATCACCTCCAAATGTTAATACAAATCTATCCGCAGTAGATTTTAATTTAATAGTAAAATTCTTTACCTTCGAAGTTACAAATTGAGGACCACAAGTTATATTTTCTATTAAAGGACCTAGATTATGATGGTGAACTTTTTTGGAATTTAGTTCCATTGAACTACCAGCTGCAATAATATCAATTGAACATTTCTCATGATACCACCGAATAATTTGCTGTAAAGGTAGATCATGTTTTCTAATGGAAGTTTTCAAAATTTTCATGAAGTTTTCAAATGGAAAAAAAAACAAAAACAGAAATCTAGTGGACCAAAGTTATGGTAGTCATCAACAATGTGCAACAAACCATGCACATTATGCGAAATGTAATGTGATCCATAAATATGTTGAAAACTCTTGACAAAGTAATTTAAAAGTTTATCAGCATAGTCAATTTTATCATTTTGATTTGGGCTCAATAAAATGATCATAGCAATATTTAATGTCATAAAATTTGAATAACAATCTTCAGACAGAAATTTTTTTAACACTACAGGACCAGTATACAATAAAAACTGTCTAAATTCTGTAGCTTTCCATCTACTTATTTCTATCAGACTTCTAGGTTTCCTTAAGAATTCAATAGGAATGCATGGTTTAAGTGATAGTAACAATTCACTAATTTTTGATGCTTCCTTAGCAGGTAGACGAACTGAAACGGGTCCTTTACTGAGCCAAAGATTTAAAAGTTTGCGCATAACACCTAACATAACAAGATGCATATAATCAAGTGGAAACTATATCAAAATTTGGCAATTCAATAAGATTAGATGTAACTCCTCCATGTAAATGATGATTTGCTTGTATCATATTAAGATAACCATCATAATCTCTCTTTTTACTGGGAATTGCATAATATGGAAAACAAGTCCTATTTTGTAAGAATTCTCCAGATTGAAAACACCTAGTACAAGATGAAAATCCAGTGTGACCTTTAACTTTCATAACAAATGATTTTGCCGGAGCATCACAACAAAAAGCAAAAATTATTATTTTCTTTAAAACACCTCCAACAATAATCCCATTTTCAAATAATATTTTACATTAATCAATGAAATATTTGAGATAATCATTACTATCACGGGGCTTTTGATCGCCATGATAAATTCCAATAGGAAAAACATTTTCATGATGTGGATGAATGTATCCTAAAATAGGCCATAACTGACTCGAACTGCTTTTAGATAATGGTAGCCCGTCAACACCAATCACTATTTTAATTACATCATCCAAAGTTATTGTTTTTTAATTATTGATAATTCCATTCTCTAATCCAAAATTGTAGTATATACCAGGATTTATTTCCTTTATATCAGTGGTAATTGTTGATTTAATATTCAATAATATTCTACTGTCCGATGGTAACAATTTTAACGGTAAATAATCTTCTTCTTTTAATATTTTTAGTAATTTGTTTAATGTTGTATGAGGTACATTACATTCTACAGACCAACTAGCAATTTTATTTTGTAAATCAATTTTTGTGGTACCATTATTGGTAGACAAATTTTATGAATCATTAGTTAGTATACTAACTGATTCAGAATTATCTGTTTTCAGGGGTTTTTTCATTGGTATTGGAAATATTATTTGTAACTAATTCCGGTGAAGGTAAAAAATTATTATATTTTTGATCTAATACTAGTGAATTATCTGACTGTGGTGCATTAAGGATTACTTCTTTATTATTACTAGTTAGTAAACAAATTTCTTCTTGGATTTTTCTTCGATTTGTTCTATAGCTTATAATCATGGTTATGTTTTTTATCTAATATGTTCAAATTAATATTATAGTCTATAGAACCTTAAAAAGAAATAAATAATATATATGATTATAATAATAATATGGTAAGTATAAAGAGGGGTATAAAGTATAAAGTTGCATTAATAAAATCCATTAATTTATTCAATGATAGTACCTATATATAGGTATAACTATAAATGAATGGTTCTCACTTAAACTCATGCCATTAATTTTTGTAATGAGCAATAATATGTAGAAATGGATTTAATTTAAGTGAGCACTAAAAACAATTCATCTAATATAGATAAATAAATACACTAATTGATTTTTTAAATGCAAAATTTATAACATTATATTATTATAATTACTTAATTATTTGGCATTATATTGTACCTAGCTATTAGTATTTGTTTGTTAGTGTACACTATATACTATGAAAAGTTTATATTTAAACAGTATTTTATTTTTATAATTAAAATTAAAAGTTATCTATTAAAATGTTTAATAAAATAGTAAATACCATAAGATCAAAATAATATAATAATCTTTTCATGCTATGTTTTTTCAAAACAAATTTGTTGGTATCTAAACCAGCGGTGTCCAACTTTTTGTGAAGATTGAGTCACATCATATGATATATATGTATATATATATATATATATATATATGGGTAAAATATATATGGGTAAAAGTTGTTGTGAGCCACATACTTTTTTTAAATAGGTAATCATTCAAATACATTCAAATTTAATGATTAAATTATATTCTATAATACAAATACAACCATACATTTTTTTTTATAATTTTACAATAGCGGAATAAGCAGAAACATTTTTATATATAAAATAAATTTTTCTCGTAATATTAATATATCATACAATTAATTAATGGTTTTTAAATTTAAGTAAAGGTCACATCAAAATCATATTAAACACCCTGATATAAACAATAATTATTGTTATTAAAATGTTTAAGAACAACTGCAATAACCTATTACCTAACATTATATTAAGGGGCCGCAACACAATTATTTTTATATGCGTTATAGGTGCTTCGCATTTCCTTGTTTTAAAGGTATTAACGAAGTCCGATTCTAATTTTGAAAAAAGATATGGAATTCTTGATGTTTCTATTATGCTTCTACCGGATGATTTTATAAACTATTAAAATATTAATTAATTACATATTAATTAGGTTTTATTATTTTATTCATTTCATTCTGCTGAGAAATAAAGTGGAATTGTTGTTTAAAAAAATCATCCGTCCAAATCACAGTTTAACTTCTAATCTTTAATTTTGTTCAGATATATTTTAAGCATAAAATGACTCTAAGTAGCGTAATTATGGAAATACAATAATATATTTTTACACTAAATTGAAAAATATTCCTCCGACAAGTGCTGCTAATGAAGTTGAGTGTCAATTCCGACAGTGATAGAACTCGATTACTCGAATTTCCCACTCTACACACCGAGAGCCAAACTAATATTATACCCGCGTCACGCGTGTAGAATATCCTTATCTGTGTTGGTCTATCGTACTCGGTTATTTTTAAAATCTAATATAAACATAATTTGGTTTAATATTATATTTTAATGATACATGCAATAATTGCAATTACGAACAAAATAATACTAAACTAGTCAACGTGTTTGAAACATTGCACAGTTATTTAGTATCTACCATCTACTTTTATGTCGTACTGTATGCCTACGAATTACTAGTGTTCCGTGTTATTTTTTTGAACTACCGTATTCTAAGTAGGTACTTGAGTTATTTGTATTAACAAAAATAATTTGTAAGTTACCTACTAGAAAAAGTAAGTATAACATTATAGTATTATATATTTATATATTCTTAAAATTAAATTATAAATACGGACAATAATATGTTGGCCCTAGAAATCAGGATAATTCCCGGTGGACCACTCTTTGTATTTGATTTTTGAATATACCATGTATACTACAACTATTTGATATTTTTTATTCGAATAACAAAAAAATTAAAAAACGGGTAACGGGTAAGTCGTGTGTCGCTCTGCTGGACAGTAGGTTACAAGTGGCTAGTGGGTTACTGTGATGATGGATAGAATTAAATTTGAATCCAATGATATTATATCATTGTATACGAAAAACGATTCTGAGCAGAGACGGTTTATCTGTCTAGGATATATTATAGATTATTAAAAGTTTTCAAATCTTAGATTTAAAAACAAACATTTTTATGAATTATTAGCATAAAATAATTTGCGAATTTTCATGATTTTTAAGTATGTTGTCAAAATTAAAATTTGAATGCTTGTAAAAAAAAAATTGTGACTATGTATTTCTTTTATTTTACAACTGCTCTTGTAAAAATATTTTAGGAGCCTTGTATTAAATTCTCAATTCTTAGATATAAAAGGAAAATTTTTTATGAATTTCGAGCATAAAATAATTTACGAATTTTTGTGATTTTTACGTTGTCAAAATTCAAACATTGAATGCTTATGAAAATTATTTTATTTTTGTGTCTATCATCACGTTTTGGGTCAGTAAAAGTGCTTCGAGCTTTTGACTTCAGTATCTCGTTCGATCAGAAAGTGAATCTAGTTGGTACTTTGGGGGGTCAACAGTAAAAAGTTCTCAATATTTTTCAAAATAATAGGGATAAACACACTAAAAATTAAGGGGAAAACGGGAAATTTTACGCACAATCAGTTTTCGACAAAATCGATTTTGGTTTTTGATGTAACTTAAAAAAAATAACCAAAGATACATGAATTTTTCACCGAATGTTTATATAAGTATATTCTATCCACCATGCAATTTTAAAAAATTTTCGACTTAACTTGAACTATTCTTATGTATTTGCAAATTTTGATCATTATTAATTTTATTTTTAATTAGTATCGATAAAAATTTATTTGTTGGGTTGAAAAGCTTGAAAATTTAATACAGTGCTCTTAGAATATTGTTACAATAGCAGTTGAAAAATAAAAGAAATATATTGTTACAATTTATATTATATGGATACAATAAAAGTATCAGCCATTCAACAAAAATGTTTAAATTCAACTAATCACTAAAAATTGAAATTAATCTTTAAATTAGTTTCTCAACTAAGTATTTCATTAGTCACATGTTTAAATGTTTCTATACAACAGATGAAACTATGACAGAAAAAGATAAATTAACTGTTTTGTCATTTGATGAAACTTATTTAAGTAAAACGATGTCCTATGAAAAGAAGAGAGAACAAATTTGGGGTCCTCATTAATGTTTCCAAGTGGTGATAGCAAGAGGAATTATAAGCCCGTGGAAACAGCCAATCTATTATATTTTTGATGAACCCATGACGAAGGAGATTCTGTTTGAAGTAATTCAGTCATTGGAAAGCATTGGATATAAAGTTTAATAATTAATACAATTTTAATATTATTTTATACATTTTTCCTAGACTAAATTATTGATGAACTTAGTTTGTTGCAATGGTGAGTGATATGGGCCCAACAAACCGAACACTTTGGAACTCTTTAAACATAAACATTGAAAGTACATCATTTGAAAATCAATAGTAAAAATGTTCATGTTTTCGCAGATGTTCCGCACTTAATAAAACTTGCAAGAAATCACTTATTAGACCATGGGATTGTCTACAGTAATAAGTACACAGGAAAAGATTCTCTGGCCAAGTTCTTAACTATTAATTGTACTGAAATTAATTTTGCCTACAAAATCAATCGGTCACATTTAGATGTGACTGGTGCTCAAAGGCAAAATGTTAGACTGACAGCACAGATTTTCTCTGAGCACTTGTCTAAAGCAATAGATTTTTGTGGAAAGGCTAAAATGTTAGACCATATTCCAAATTGGCAAGAGGTAAATTATTTATTCTCTATAGCTTGTAAAATGTAGTTAGTACTTCTTTTAAAAAAAATTATTAATTATTAATTAGGTAGGTACCTAATCATTTTATAAAAATAAAATTATTACAATATAGGTGCATAATTTATGTAAGTATTAATGTTTCTACTTTTTAGATGAGCAATGTATTACTTTTATTCAATAATTGGTTTGATTTGTTGAATACAAGAATGGCTAAAGACAGATTTACTAATAGCTATGGCTTAAACATTAAAAATCAAAATATTTTTTTAAATAAAATGACTCAATATATAAAAGATATGAGAGTCCATGGATCAAAATCGCTTATGCCTTTCCAAAAAGGTATTCTTATATCAAATAAATCGTTTGAAAATCTATTCAATGATCTACAAAAAGAATACAAAATAAAATTTATAATTTCTCGACGGCTCAACCAAGATGGTCTTGAAGCATTTTTAGTTATATAAGAGGTATGGGTGGTTCAAATGATCATGTTCGGACTTCGTCAGCCTATGCTCGTGGTTGTCCAGTCCCACTATCCCAGGTAGGCAACACTGGTCAAGAGACGCTCCTTTCACCCCGGTCGCCTACATGCAGTTCGCAACGGTCGTGATGTTTTCGACAGCGCGTATGTCGTGCGGCTATCGTTCATTAGCATTAGTAGGTATTGTTTTGTTTGCCGTTCGCAACAATTTTAAGTTTGCAAGTCGCAACACCATAGCTCTACGACGTCTTTATGTTTGTTCTGCGTCTAATGCCCGATCGGTTCAATCAATCGTTCACCTTGGTCATCCGTTCTGTTGACAATCTTCGGCTGGTTCTTGCAGTTTGAAATCCATCGCCTTGCAGCTCGCAGTAACACAAGGTGAAACCATTATCATATTATTGTTCTCTGTCCAGTTCGGATCCAAACCTCGTGGTTAAGAGCTCTAGCTCAAGTCAGACCCACCCGTCAACCTTTGCAGTTCAGCATCCCGGTTCCCCTTATTTATTTATGTATTGAGCCGCCGTCTCGTTCCCCTTTGTTGTTTCTTTGCTTAATATATATATATATATAATATTATTAATTGTGTTATGGGTAATCTGGACAGATTACTTAATATATTCTTATCCTTTTGTTGACATTTTTATTATTTATGTTTATTAGTCTGAGGCTGATCACCTCAGCTAATATATTGCGTGCATTGCAACAATTGTAATAAAGATTGGTTATATATTGTAATTATAATTCACTTGTCAATAACTATACTAAACTATTTAAAATAGAATAAGACTTTGAACAAAATAATTAATTAACTAATTAATTACACATACAATCTATTTATCACATGCAGATTACGTTGGTACGTTTTAGGAAAGCACTCAAATATACTATTTACAGTTCACCGAAATACAGAGGAACAAATAGATGGGGAATATTTAATTGACTCATCAATTTTGTCTCAGAAGTAGTTGAATGCAATTCTAATACTTTGTCTTTTGTTGAAACCATTACAATTGAAATTGAATTAGATGTTCTCTTTATTTGCTTTTACCATTTTTCTGAAGTTAGTTTCTCTCATTCCACCACATGAAATGCAAATTTTCCTTGCATTTTAAACATTTTATAACATCGCCTTGAAAAATGTCTTCGTAACAAACCAAGCACAACATAATGAACGGTACGCTTAATTAAACAGTAGATAAGAGAACGATTATCGATACGACTATGCACATTGAACGCACAAATGCAACAAAATATATATATATATGGCCACATAAATATGAGTGTGAATGAAATTTATTATGGAGATGATATTCATTTAGCTAAAAATGCCTTAGTATTCTTAGCAGTTGGAATTAATGGTTATTGGAAAATACCACTTGGTTATTTTCTTATTGATACCTTAACTGGTTTAGAAAGACAAAAAAATTTACTGTTTACATATTTGGAACTTTTACACAGGCACGTAGCCAGGAATTTTTCTATGAGGGGGCCAATATTTGTTGGCCCCTTTATGTTTTTTTACCCCCTACCACTCCTTTCCTTATCACATAATATCTATAAAAATATATACTACATTTTAACAGTATAATGTCTGTATTGGTTGTTAAAGTTTTATATTATATTTATATTAGGTAGGTACATTTTATTATATACATTTTATTATTTATACTAGAATAAGTCTTCGGTTTTTATGGTTCACAGCAAATCTTCTGGTAAATTCATCTAAATCTAATGATTTAGATAAATGTTTTTCTATAGACAATAGTGCCAAATTATTCAACCTACAACAAAAAATAATAAACAAAACTATTATCTCATAGGTATCTAATTTTAATTAAGTAATTGAGATGCTTATAATTTACAAAAACAAAAAATTTCCAGTTTGATTGTTTTTCAATGGGATATTTTTTGAATTTATGAATGAAATATTTTATTTTTATTTTGTTAGATAATTGTATTATACATAATAGCATTTTTAAAGATATGTAATAATACATATTTTGTAGAAGTGTATAATTGTTTGAGTTTACTAGTCATATTATTTTACATATTTAAATACTGCACTAACCTTTCATTTGTCATAAGAGATCTCATATAGTTTTTGAGCCTTCTTAAACAAGAAAATGTTCTCTCACATGCAGCACTTGAAACTGGAATAGTTATGATAATTTGTACAATTTTATGAGTTTCAATAAAAGCCAACTTGTATTTTTCTAACAGCTCCAATAATTTCATCATAGTTTTAATTTCTGTATTATTTTGTAATTCATATCTTTTTATAGTGTTTGGTAATATCTTTAATTCTGACTTTAGTACATCAGTATTGGCCCCATAATGTTCGGCTAAAGGCTGAATGTGCGAAAAACTTAAAAATTTTTCATTACCAGGATGTAAGTATGAGACAGCACTTAAAATATCTTTATTATTGGAAAATCGATTTTTAATTTCCAACAAAATGTAGTCAATTACTGTATAATAAAGATTGACTTTTAAATCTATTTTGGATGTATACAATTCTACTTCTAATGAGTTTTGTTGTGTAAATATAAATTGTTCAAAGTGTTTTGGTATTTTTTTTATTCTTTTTACATTTGTATCTTGTGAAGGTATGGGTATGTTATTTTTACCACATATAGAAATGGTTTCAGCATATATGTTACTAAAAGTTGTATCTGTATCTTTTAACCGCATATCTTGAAGGGTTGATTCTAAAGATGATATTAAAATCAATGCATTAGCTAGTTCAGCACTTACATTTTGTAAATAATCGCTTATTCCTTTAAACATATGTAGGATATAACAGAACATTACTAAATTTAAAATAAATTTAAAATCAATTTGATGAAGTAAACCTATAGCTTCTACAGCACGGTCTCCTCTTTCATATGCTAATTTGTTTAATAGTACAAGTAATGGACTAATTGCTTTTTTCATTGTTAAGCATGCAAATACTTGGGCTGTCCATCGAGTTAAGCAAATACGCTTAAGTTCAACTTTTGAAGTTAATTTCATGGCATTTTGAATATCAACAAATTGAGCATGAATAGAAGAACCAGAAATAAATACATACAGACTTTCAATTAAATCAAAAAACATTTTAACTCCAGATACATTTTTACAGATATCTGCAATAACCAAATTCAGACGATGATTGTAACAATGCACATATAAAGCCTGTGGCACTTCTTTGCGAAATAATGCTTGCACACCATTAAATTTACCACTCATTACATTGGCACCATCGTACGTTTGTCCCACACACTTGTTTATGTCAACATTACTGATATCAAGTATTTCTTTAATATATGTAAATAAAGATGTAGCACATAAAGAACCAGCAGCACGGAAACCCATAAATCTCTCATAGACAATACCATCCAGGTAATATCTTAATACTACAGACAACTGCTCAGTTTTACTAATATCCTTTGTTTCGTCAACCATAATTGCAAAGTATTCACATTTCTGCAATTCGTTACTGATTTTATCCCGTACTATTTGACCAAAAACTGTAAGTATTTCATTCTGCATGCTAGGACTGGTATACTTTGAATTACTTGGAAGTGATTGCCTTTTTAGCTTAAAATCATCATTGAAATATTCGAGCAACTGTACAAGCTCCAGAAAATTACCACGATTGACACTGTTTTCACTTTCGTCATCCCCTCTTTGAGCAATACCTTGAACTGCAGTGAATAACAACGCTTTTCCAATATACTGAATGTATTTACGATTTTCTTTTACTAACTTTAAATGATTTTCATTAATTAAAGTTGATACAGATATATTTTTTCTTTTCATACTTGTGTATTCAACAAACATAACTTGACATTTTTTGTGTTCACTACTTGATTCATGTCGTTTAAACCCTGAACTTTTGTCTAAAGCTTTTTTCCATTGTTTAAATCCAATTGTAATAAACACAGTGTGTAAGTCATAATGCTTAGAAAAAAAACGACATGGAAAACAAAATACTCCATCGTCCATTATACTGTACTCGATCCAATTAAACATTTTGTACCATGTATCTGAGAAATGTCTCATTCTGTTAGAAAACATTGTTTTTGGATAAAATAATAATTTGGGTTGTTTTGGTCCATCATCCAAATGTTGAGCAAGATCTTTTGGACCTGGTATTGTTTTTGATATTTCAAGTGTACAAGAGGAAGAATCTATAGAAGAATTTATATCAACACTATCAACAATTGTAGCACAACTCACATGTTCATCACTACTGTTGCTATCATTGCTACTTGAGTCTTGTAGTTGTTCTTCTTCATAATTACAAGTCACAATGTCACCAACGCTATTGTTGAAATCTTCAACATCTAAAAGTAATAAGTATTAATAAATAAATGTATAAATATTAAATATGTATGTAGATAATATGAAACTATGTAAGTATTATTATAAAGTATAAGTATGCGCAACAGTGCAACTGTAACATTAACCTTTATTTATCTCTTTTATCTCTGTAGAAGTAGATGCTTCACATAATAACTTCTTGCTAATATCATCTTCATTAACTAAAACATGATTATTGGACTTAACATATTATTTATTAAAATTATTTTTTGTTAAGTTATCTAAATTATCCAAGTCTTATATGGTTACATTACATATAATCAGGGTTTGGAACATTCATTCAAAAAATGAATGCATTCACATTCATATTCATAGAGCTTAAAATTGAATGTATTCGCATTCAACATTCAATTTTTCAAAAAGAATGCATTCTTAACCGCATTCATGTAAAAAAAAAATGTTTTATTTTATATGAATAAAACATAATTTATTAATTTATTTTTTTGTTTAACAAAATAACAAGGCGTTTTATATATTTCATGAACAATAACAATAAACGAGGTAGGAGGTATAGCAAATTGAAATAACACACATTTTAAACATTAACTGCAATTTAACAATATTATATATAAATAAATAAATAAATAAGATATTAAAAATAATAATAATTATAATTATAATTTAGAACCATATATATTAACATGTTATATAAATGGCTAATGACTATTGAAATGA
Source organism: Diuraphis noxia (assembly GCF_037042655.1). Taxonomy (NCBI): domain Eukaryota; kingdom Metazoa; phylum Arthropoda; class Insecta; order Hemiptera; family Aphididae; genus Diuraphis; species Diuraphis noxia. The sequence continues at coordinate 55,409,958 of NW_028301711.1, forward strand.
TGAATGAGAAACATCTTTTGTTTCACAATAAATATTAAATAATATAATAAAGTAGGTATAGAAATACTTGTCTTTAGTCCACATTAACTATACTGTATATATAAATGTATATGTATCATAGTAACATTAACATCAAACATGAATAAAATTTTTTTTTAAATTTTTTGGTATTAAAAATATAATATTTTTTCCATGTGATTAGAAAAAGAATGCATAGTTACATTCAATTTCCATTCATATTCGTTTGTAAAATAAATGCATTCACAATCATAATTCATAATGTAAAAATTGAATGCATTCTTTTCAAACCCTGCATATAATAATAATAATAATAATAACAATATAATAAATAGGCAGGTACAAATTAGTATTAATTATCAACTATGTTATGATCAACAAATAAGTAAATCAAAATTTCATGAATAAAATAAAATAAAATAAAAACAATTATTTATGAAAATAATGTATCCACCGAATGGTAACAGGTAAATACAATACTAAATAGTAAATACCATAAGTCCAGAAATATTTAGTACTACCTACCTAAATTATACTTTGTAAAAATAGTGTAAATGTTGAGATTAATAAGAGTGTGCAAAGAGTATAATGCACATAAACACTATAAAATAATAATCATCTTAATGATTAAAAATTAAAATACTACAAATTCAACAATATAATAGAATGAAATGTCTTAAAAATTTAAAAAAACTACGGATTAATAATATGTAGGACGTAGGTACCTATTAATGATAGAATATACAGCTTTAAGAAAATTAGTCTAATAATTAGTAAATATAAAATGTAGGTAAATAAGACTTGGGTAGATAAAATGTACCTGAATTGTGTATAATATTATCGTACATACCTTTCTCAGTTTTTAAGTTTTTTGGATTATTAAAATAACTTATTATACTTCTCTTCATTGTAATACTACTACAACTACTTGTGACTTGGCCTCTGCCTGATTATGAATAATGAATCAATACAAATCGATACACTGTGTATATTATATTGATGAGGTATGTTTATTTGTTATTGACGTTATTGTAGACTGTAGTAAATGGTGATCACTATCACAATGTTACTGGAATAGTGGAATATAAACTATTGTACCTAGTCGTGTTGTCTGTGGTCGACGGTCGTGTTTATCAAATGCACGTTCGAGACCCGTATTTGGAATTTCTAGTTTTCAATCTATTCTTAGACGTGTAATTCACTCTAATCTTATGATTATCACTCTTATCTCAAATTGTCGAGTGACGAATTTTACGGACTAACGCATATACGCCATGTCGCCATATACTAAGAATTAAGATACTTTAGTCCGTGGCGAGTATAATAACGACTAATAAAATAAAATCTTGGAATTTAATTTATGTACCTACCTAATACGATTGTTTGATTCGGCCATTCGGAATAATCAAATGCCATTATATTTGAAAATAAAATTGAGGGGGCCAGTTCGGGGCCACTGACTTTTCTTAGGGGGCCAGGCCCCCTAAGGCCCCCCCCTTGGTGACGTGCCTGCTTTTACATGAAACTGGCACTAATGTTAATTCAGTAACGTTTGATGGAGCATATTGTGGACATTGTGTACAAGATTAGGTGCAAATTTGACTTAAGAAAATACAAGGCCATTTATTGAAATCAAAGATTCTAAAAATAATGTTAAATAATTTTAAACAATTATGTTAATAAAAATGTCTGCTTTTGTAGGTTTTTATTTTTTACGATGCTGCCCACATGTTGAAATTGATCCGGAATGCTTGGGAAGATAAAATTTAATTTGCAATGCAAAAAATGAAATAATTGATTGGAATTACATTTGTCGACTATTTGACCTAGAATCTAGTCAAGGATTGAGATTAGGTACGAAATTAACAAAACTTCATACATTTTTTGGTAATGAAAAATTGAATGTACGATTGGCTGCACAGTTACTCAGTCAAAGTGTTGCTGATGCCCTGTATTACCTAGAAAAAACTAATACCAATTTTAAAAAACGTCTCACCTACTTCAGAATTTATTTCATTTATAAATAATGCTTTTGATATCTTGAATAGTCGTTCTAAATTTTCTTTAAAACCATACAAGAAGCCCATCAGTAAAAACACCATAGATAATTATAAAATACTTATTGAATAGTTTGAACAATACATTGATGGTCTTCAATTTTCAGAAAGAAATATAAGTACTAATGAATGGTTTATAACAAAGGTAGTTGTATCAAAGAGGAAAACAGGATTTATTGGATTTATATTAGCCTTAAAGAATAGTATTAACCTTTTTGAATATTTATACATTAAAGGTGATATTGAATATTTAATTACCTACCTATAAACTGTCTCAAAATCACATTGAGGCTACCTTCAGAGCGATACGTGGAAGAGGTGGCTATAACGAAATCTCACAAGTAGACAGTTTCATGCTGCTTACATAATCAGTTAACAGGATATAACTTTGGAAATTGTTCAATATTAGATGGCACACAAATACTTCCAGTATCAACTAAGTTAAGTAGCCAAAAAAGTAATGGAAATGTAGATTTATTATTTGATTGGGTTCCCGATAGAACATTAATTGATCATGATTATTTTAAAAATATTATTGAAATAAATACATATATTGAAAACGTTTCCCAATATATATGTGGTTTTGTAGTCAGAAAAGTCATTCAAAAAATACCATGCTATAATTGTAAAAAAATATTAAGTAAATATCAAGTAGAAAATAACTCATTAATAAGTTGTTATGATAGAGGTGGTCTAACAATACCCAGGAAATGGAGTTAAAATAATATGCGCAGAAGCAGAAAGAGTTTTAAGATGTAATTTAAGCATAATTAAATCTCAATTCCACAAAATAGTACAACTTTTACTTAACTTAACAGTTTCAATTGAATTTTATAGACAAATGAGTACACTGATGACAATATAATAATACCAGAAGATATAATCCCGAATAATATATTCGAAGAATTGCAGTCTAATTACAATACTTGTTTGGATATATGCAATGATGTGACAAGCCTTGGAGATGATTTAAATGCATTTCATAACAAGAATATCTCATAAAAACTTTTAAAATTTTGCGAACTGTTGCCATGCTGGTCGGCAGTCATGACACCTATTTTTAAATAAGGTGATATTACCGAATCCAGTTCAACTTCCGAACGCCTCTTTAATGATTTGAAAAATAGAGTATTTCAACACAAAACATTACCACTTCGGATAGATGAGTTTGTGCAAGATTATATTGGTTACATCACAGGTTCTATGAATATAATAAGAGCTAAACTGAAAGAAAATGACCCAGACAAAAAAAAAAAGAAAAGAGATAAACGACGAATTACCAGACACCCACAAAATTGAAGAAAAATCTTTTGAAAATAATATAGATGAAACTTATTTGTTTGAAGATAATAACATTCCTAATATTGAAGAATGTTTCAAAAATATTACCTAACCAAGAGTTTTAAAATGATGTTATTCCAATTACTCTCATTATAGACAACATTAACGAGGTTGAGAATTGGAAAGGTCTAGGAGAACCGAAAACAAAAATTAAGCGAGGAAATTATTTGGACAAAGATCCAACAGTATTGTATAACAATGAGAAAAGTCATACCAATTCGCCAATAGTTGGTATTTTAAGAAATAAGAGTACAACTGATTTGAGGAGCATGATTAATTGTTTGGCATATATACTAACACGTGTGCTTTTGATAGCATATTTCAAATATTGTGTTGTTCATTTGTCGATAGTGTAAAGTACGCTGAATTTGTTGCATCAAATAAATTTACAAATTTTTATGAGCTTGTTGCTCATTTTATAAGAAATGGAGTTAACGTCCAGTCATGTAAAAAGAGAGCAATTATTTTAACGAAAATTGTTTTGAATAATCCACGGGAAAAGAGCCACAACAGTTAACAGAAGGTCTTATACATATTGATTGTGCTTGTACAGCCAACTTTATGTTTCAAAATTTATTTATTGATTTCCCATCGTTTATGTAAAAAAAATTGTGATTTTCAAAGGGAAATTGAAGAAAAAACAATTATGGTAAATCTACCAACAAATAATTTGACATTTATTCAGGACGTAATAAATAATAGATGTTCAGATGAGATACAAATATGTGAGTTTTGTAATTTAGTATCATCAAAAAGCGACTACACAGTAGAAAACCACATATTCATTGAAATTATTGGGCCGTCTTCTAGTCATCAAAGGAGTGTTCATCATTTTGATTTATCCATAATATTATCGACGATACCTCAAAAAATGTATATATTGAAGGAAACATACACACTGCGTGAAGCTGTGAGCTGAAAGCTCCAATGTCAAAACTCAAAAATTCTATTGGGCACTATTTTGGTTAATGTTGAAGAGAATCGATCGATAAATGGGAAAAATACGACGACTTACAAAGAACAGTAAAAATCCATTGCAAAAGATTGTCAATTTTTAATTTATACCTTATAAGATAACAGAAATTAATTATTACCAGTCAAATATGATTTCTAAAAAGTATACATTCATATAAACATTAATTTTTATATTCATAATCCTACATGGTAAAAAAGCAGTTATATAATATATAGTTATTCCAGTAAGTTTACATTTTTATTTTTATACTATTATAAATTATATTTGGAGTTAGATATGTATTTGTTTATTTTGTTAATTTGTTAAATGTATTTATTTATTTACAAATGTCAAAGATATTGTTATGTTTTTGTTTTCAGTCTTATAATATATTTCCAAACATTTTTAATGTACCTAGTTTATGTAAATGTCTATTGATTATCTACTTATAAAAAAATATTATTATTATAATATCAATATTAAACTCAATTGAAACAGTTTAGTACACAAAGTGTCATTAATTAAAAAAGCTTACGAATAATTATTAGGTACCTGACTACTGACTATTTATCTGATGGTAGATTTTAGGGGGAAACTCCATAAAAAGCTTTAAAGCTCCTTAGAATTATTTAATTTTGTAATACTATTTTAAAATCTATTATTTTTTTTTCTCAATAATTTGAGATAAGTAAAAAAAAATACACTAAGGTTATTGACCGTCAGTGTTAGGTAACATTTTAATTTCATCTCCTGTATAATATAATTGTAAGTAGCTACAAAACCTATAAATATAGTCGGTATGATATTGGTAAACAGCGAAATGAAATGGCAAATCTCAGAAACACGTTACAAAATCGCAGAGAAAAAGGTGAACAAAATTTAATTATCAAGTACGTTAAAGGTATTCCAAAAATCATTAACACTTCAAAAAACTGAAAAATACACCAACCACCAGCTTAAATTTTTACTATCAAAACGTCCGTAGTTTAAATAATAAATTGTCATAATTGAAACCTCAACTCACGTGTGCACTACATGATATTTTTATATTTACTGAAACCTGGCTAACAAATAATGTTATGTCATCAGAATTGGGTTTTCATAATTATGATATAATATACAGATATGATAGAACAACTCAAACAAGTATGTTATCTAGAGGCGGCGGTGTACTTATCGCTGTTCGAAATAATCTTCATTCAAAGCTAATCGTAATTGAAAATAATTCTATAGAATTATTATTTGTACTTTTAAATATTTCTAATCTCATAATTATTATTGGTTCTATGTATATTCCAAATAAATCTAATGAAAATGTATATAATTCTTATTTTGATTATATCGAATCATTGTATAAAAAATACCAAAATGCTATTTTCTTACTGTTTGGAGACTTTAACTTACCGTCAGCAAATTTTTTAAACGTATATTCTTACTTTGATGATAAATTAGCACTTTTAAATCTATCTCAATTAAATTTTATAAAAAATAATAAAAATACCTACTATCCTGGATTACGTCTTAACAAATTCTACCACTACTGATGTTGATATATGTATTAATCCAATTATGCCTATTGATATATATTACCCTCCAATAACTGTTACTTTTACACATCGTATTACAAATTATCTATCTTGTTATGATTATACGTATAATTGGCGTGCAAGTAATTACATTTCAATTATTAAATATCTAGGAAATGTTGATTTTATAGAATATTTTAATAAAAATAGCATCAAAAACTGTTTAAATTTATTTTATTATCATAGGTATTCGTTATATTATGGATCACTTTATTCCTAAAATTCAAATTCGCGAATCCGAATATCCGAAATGGTTTAGTAAGGAACTAAGAACTCTTATAAAACAAAAAAAAATTGCTCATAATATTTATAAGTAGGTACTCAAACAACATAACAAATTATTATACTATAAATAATTATTTCACAGAATGCGGTTAAATCAAATCCAAAATTGTTTTGGAAATTTGTAAATGAAAATAATAAAAATAGTCACAAATTACCAAACACTATGTCATACCTAGATAAAGAAGTTAACAATGGTAACGATATTGTTAATTTATTTAAAAAATACTTATCTAATACATACATCACAAACGATATAACCTGCCCAGAAATTAATTTAAAACAAAATAATATCGAAACAATTAATAAAATTGAATTAAAACAGATAGATATTTTCAATGAACTTTGGAATATTAGTTATAAAACAGCAATTGGTCCTGATGAAATTTCGTCATTATTTCTAAAGAAGTGTGCATTCATACTCACTCCAGCTATAACCTCTTTATTTAATAAGTCATTGTTATCAGGTCTCTTTCCAGAACAATGGAAATCCTCATATATAACCACTATTTTCAAAAAAGGCAACAGATGTTTAATAAACAATTATCGTCCTATATCTAAATTGTCAATAATACCTAAATTATTTTCAAAATTGGTAAATAATATTATCACACCTTTATGCAATAAATTATTATCAAATGACCATCATGGATTTAGACAAAAAAGATCAACAATAACAAATTTGTGCATATTTAAACACGCAATCTTGGATTCTTTTGAAATGCAATCACAAACTGATGTCATATATACCGATATGGAAAAGGCCTTCGATAGGGTTAATCATAAATTATTAATAAATAAATTGAAAACGTATGGATTCACTGAACCACTTCTTTCTTGGTTTTATTCTTTCATCTCTGGACGCGCCCAAATTGTAAAATATAAAAATTATGTCTCTGAACAAATTCTCGTTACTTCCGGTATCCCCCAAGGAGGCCGTTTATCCCCAATATTATTTTGCCTTTTTATAAATGATATATCAGATGTAATTTCTCATTCTAAAATATTATTATTAGCTGATGATGCAAAAATATTCAAAAATATTAGTTGCACAAAAGACACTATTGAACTACAATTAGATTTAAATAATATGTATAAATGGTGACAGCAAAATGCTATGCACTTAAATTTAAAAAAATGTTTCTATATTAGATTTTCTTTAAAAAGACAACCTATTCAGTTAAATTATTCGTTGGGTAATATAAATTTATTAAAAGTTTCTACAGTACACGATCTTGGAGTAAAATTTGACTCCAAACTATCTTTTAAGGACCATGTAATTTATATTAGAAATAAAGCGTCGAAAAAGTTAGGGTTTTTAAAACGAACATGTTGAAACCTTAGAGATGAATCTGCGTTAAAAACATTATACTACTCACTAATCCGTTCACATTTTGATTATGCACTTCTAATCTGGCATCCATATTTGAAACGGAAATCCAAGATTTAAACAAAATTCAAAATAATTTTATCAGATAATGCTATCAATGCTTTGTTTATAGAGCACCCCATTCTGATTATAATCTTACAATCCGGTTTTTTAATATGCAATCATTAAAACAAAGATTTATGCAAATTAAATCAAAATTTTTATTCAAATTATTAAATAATATGATTGATTGTCAGAAATTACTACAAAATATAAATTTTAAAATAAATTCAATAAACCACCGATCTGTAAATTTATTCTACATAAAACATTCAGCTATAAACTATATGCGAAATTCTCCATCAAATATTTTAATGCCCACAGGCAACTCTATAAAAAATATTGATTTTTTTGGTAATTCTCTAAATACTTTTATGTCAAATGTTCTAAGAAATACATAACAAATTAGGTATTAGAAATAAAATTAATATCTCGTTTTATTTCATTTTTTTTTTTTTTTTTTTATTATAGAAATTTAAATATTTAAATATTTATTGTATGATATTAATACCTATTTGCTCTTTAAATTTTAAGTTATTATTATTATTATTATTATTATCATTGTTATTAAAATTATTGTTATATATAACTCATTTACTGTTAATGTACGTGTACAATATATTATATAGATATATTACATGGAAAAAAAAACTGTAATTGGAATTTATTTCCGTAATAAAGAAATATTATTATTATTATTAAAAGGGTCATAAACACGCGCTACCTCACCTAGGAGTTGTCTTTTCGTAAGCTGTTTTACTGTCTCGGTCGCATGTGTTTGAATGAAAAACATATCCTTAGTCGCATTGTATGACACACCCAAAAGCTTAATGTCAATTTCAAGGTGGTCCTGCAACGGCAAACGCGTGACACAATACTCAGCTGGAACTCCCTGTGACACAGAAGTACAATTACTAGCCCACTTCCATAATGAGAGTCCACCTTGTTTTAATAGACTTATGAGTTCCCGCTGTAGCTCGACCAACTCGTCGGCAGAATCACGTCCGTTGATGACTTCGTCCACATAAAAGTCTTGACGAAGAACGGGTGATGCTGTCGGATGTGACACCGCCTCGTCATCGGGTAACTTACGTAGTGTCCGGATAGCTTGATAGGGTGATGTCACGAGGCCATACTACCGTAACTTACCTTTGTGTAGATGGTCGTTAAGTGACTGACCTGTGTTAATAACGTCAAAGACATCCCATAACTTGGTCGTGGTGCTGGATGGTCGACAGATATGATGATGTGGGATGAAGACGAGTGGCTGCTGTTCATTCTGAGTACTCACCTTTTCCATATGATTGGACTGTTCATAGTCCTGCATGAATTCACGGTACTGGCCAGCAACGTCTGGGTGTTGCGACAGAAAGCGTTCAAACTTTTGTAGATGCTGATTGGCAATCCAGTAAGAATTGTTGGTTGCCACTTCACTTTTGAATGGCAAACGCAGTATGTAACGACCCTCAGCATTTCTAGAATGTGTACTTACGTAATGCAACTCACATACTTGTTCAGCAGGTGACATGACAGTAAGTTGTGGAACTTCTTCAAGTTCCCAAAAGTTTTATTATTGTATTTTCCAACGATGCGATTGAGTGGTAGGACACAACAGAACTGTTGATATAACTGATTGTCTTTGTTGATTGCAAGTCAGGTTTTTCAAAATTACCGCCAAACACAATCCAACATAGGGTGGAATTTTGCAATGTGGGACTGCCTTCGATCGGTCCACGTATCTTACCATCTTGTACGATATCCATGAAAATCTCAGCACCAATAAGGAATTCAATTTTTCCTGGTGTGTGAAATAGTGGATCAGCTAAAGAAACGTCTTGTAGATGTGTCCAATGATCAACGTTAAATTTTGTGGTGGGTAGATCCACTGTGACACACGGGGCGACCAGTGCGTTTAACGTATAGCTGATATCTGTTGCGATACGAGATGAGATATGAAATGATGTGTTTTCAGACACATTAGTAGTGGCATTGGGGATCCGTCCCACAACAATGGTTGATCTATGGTGTTCTAGACCTAACCTGGTAGCTAATGAGCTGGTAATAAAGTGTGATTGTGAAGCAGAGTCCAAAAGCGCACGAAATAGTTAATTTCGTCCATTAGATCCATGTACACGTATCAACGCAGTAGACAGAAGTACTGATGACAGTGAACGTGACGTTCCATGGGCAGCTATGGTTTCAACGGCTTTAAATGATGGTGCCGGAGGTGTGTTCACGTTACTATTGTCTACCGTGGATTCAGGTAAATGCAACAACGTATGGTGTTTGGCTTGACACACCTTACACACTTTATCCATGGTACATTGTTTTTTTCTGATGGCCTAGACGCAGACAGTTCCAACACGGTGATAACTTCTGAGCTAATGTTCGTCGTTCTTCGGCACTAGCTTTCATGAACATGGAACATTTGTATATGCTATGTGGTAAAGAACATACTTGACAAGATTGCTTACTGTCCTGTGTTCTTACCATAGTAGCATGTGAAACAGTTTTTGTTGTTGTCTTTGGCTTACTAGGACCATGCCTAAACTGCATGACCTCAAGAGCATTAACTCGATTATCTACGAACTCACTCAAATTGTGCCATGTGGTAAAGTTAACATAACTGTTCGACTCAATTTCCCACGTCTTCCTCATCTCAGGTGGTATCTTTGTAGACACCAGATGAACGAGTACGTCATCCAAATACTTGGTAGAACGTCCTAATGCTTGTAATGCCCTCACATGTTTGTTGGTGCAATCAGGATTTTTAATGCAATTGCAGACTCCTGCTGAGCAGCTGGTTGTGAGAACAATTGATGCATGTGTATTTGAAACACCAAGTACTTGTTGTCATATCTATTTACTACAGACTTCCAAGCTTCTGTGTAATTAGTTGCATCCGACGACAGTGATTATATGACTGTAGCAGCTTGTCCTACTAAACTTGTTTTCAAATAGTACATTTTTTCGGTATTTTTTATGTCTGTTTTTATGTACCATTGTTTCAAATTGATCCTTTAATGAATACCATTCTTCCAAATTACCTCCAAATTGTGGTAATTTGATTGGTGGTAGCCAAATGTTCTGTTGATCAGTTTGCCTGTTTTCACCGATCGTTAGATTAGACAATGATTCCAAAAATCGGCCTTCAGTTTAACATTTGTGGCAGACACTTCCATCAGCTTGTCTATGGGCTCTTGTTGTTGATCATCTTCATCTAGATTGGTCAAATGTATGATGTAAACGCATCTTCGACAGAGCTAATTGGGTTGTTATGGTATATTTAATGTTTCGATCAGATCGTTAATATGTGCTAGTGTTCTTCTCGATTAACTTCCTCTTGTTGAGGAGCTGTTTTTTTATTTTTTCCATATTGCGCGGCGCACTATGACGATTTCATAGCGGATACGGACGAGACACACTTTGACGATTACACCTCGAATACGGACGCGACGCACAACGTAACACAACGCACTATATTGACCAAAAATGATGGGCAATTATATAAAAAAAAATAACACATAATTATTGTAAAATATGTGCTTTAGCAACGGCGTCAGCGGACTGTATATTGTGTAATAATGACAAGCAAAAAAACGTTCTTGTACAAAAAAGAAAAATGTAAACATAATCTGAAAAAACAACAGTTATAATAAATTACATTTCGGAGACGTATCACCTTAGAGTAATAAAACTATAGAGACGGCATTATGCATGAATCATTAGTATGATAGTGAAGCAAAACACCATTGTACGCCTCTTACAACTCCACTAAACACTAGATAGCGTTAAGTGTTGTTTTATAAATCTGTGAATAAACCACAGAAAAGTACACATCTGTGTAAAAAATATTTTATTCGACATTACAACGTATAATATGGGACGTTGGTAGGTGCTGGGTTATATATTAGTTTTATAGACCCGGCACATATGATAAAGTTAGTTCGGAATACTTTTGGCGAAAAACAGATTCTTCTGAATAGTAAAAATGAACAAATTTATTTCAAATTTATTAAAGATCTTTTAATTCTTCAAGAAAATGAAGGGTTTCATTTGGCAAACAAATTAAAAAAAAATCATGTTTTTTTATTCCAACAAAAAATGAAAGTTAAACTAGCAAAACAGCTTTAAAGCAGATCTGTTGCTGATGCTTTAACTTTTTGCAAAGATAATTTAAAACTTGATGCTTTTCAAAACTGTAGCGAGACAATTGAATTTATTCAAATATTTAATAATGCATTTGATATACTCAACTCTAGAAAATACAATGATTATGGTTTAAAATATGCCTTATGCAATAAAAATTTTGAAGAATTTAAAAGTTGTATTGATAAAATTTGTATTTATATTAAGGGATTAAAATTTCCAAATGGTCAACATATCGTTGAATCTCAAAGAAAGACAGGATTTTTAGGGTTTTTAATTTGTTTTGAATCTTTAAATACATTAAGTAAAACACTTTTAGAATCAGAAAAATTAAAATTTTTATGTTTTTATAAATTTAGCCAAGATCATCTTGAACTTTTGTTTGGCTCAATTAGAGCACACAGTGGCTTAAATAATAATCCGACTGCAAAACAATTTCGAGCCGCTTATAAGAAATTAATAGTAAATGCTGAAATTAAAAATAGTGCTCGGTAACTGCATTCCTCTCGATAATATAACTATTTTAAATTGTTCTAGTATAACAAATAGGGAACCTGAAGACTTAATTAACAGTACTAATTTAAATTTATATAAAGACATTGTGCTTAACCCAGAAACCATAACTTTACATGCCCATGATTACATTGTTACTAATACTCTCAGTGATTTTTGTACTGAAATTATTATTTATATTGCTGGTTTCGTCTCTCATCACCTTTCTTCTAAAATAAAATGTGAGATTTAGCTCTTTTTGGTTTTAAAGACGATTTTTTAAACCCTTTAATCAATACTAAAGATGTAGGTGGTTTATCATACCCGAGCGACAGTGTGATTTTTATTTGTACTAAAACTGAAAAAATGATGAGGTCGTTTCAAAATCAGTGTGATAAACCAATGCATAAATTATTAATTCAAAATAAAACATTAAGTTATTTTATCAATAATAATTCTGTATTTAATAGTATACAATTCCATAATTTTGACAATGGTTGTATGACTAATCATTTAACTCTTTTAATAAAAGCTATAATTTCGAAATACTTTGACTTAAAAACTAAATATACATGTAAAAAGAGCTCAGAAAATATTTCACTTAGAAATTGGTATAATAAAATAACGCTTTTTAAAGGCCAATAAAATATACCCAATGCCCATATTATAATATCAATTGCCATTAAAGTAATGTGTCATGTCTATTTTTTTTTGTAAAATTTAGACTATATTACTCTAAGATGTTAACACTTACATACTTTCTTTTAGCACAGTAGATATGTTATATTTATTTATAAATACTCTTGTAATATTTAAAATATGTTAAGTTTCATTTTTTTTTTAAATTTTATTATGATATAATGTAATGAATGGTTAAAATAAAATAATATAATAATAAAATATAATTTAATAAATAGAAATTAATTTTGTAATAATCCGTAAATATTGTATAATGCACATTGATATTAATTAATTTTTCATATTATGGTCACACTGAAAGTACCCAGTTTCCGCTTCACAATTAATATGATATGGCCACCCCTTGCGTATCACAGTACAAACGTGGTTCTACCTAACTTGGTGATTAAGATATAAATGATAACACATAATATAACATGAGATAACAACTAATTAACAACGGGTATCCAGCATAAAAACATATTTATGTTAAAGAGAAAATAATTTTAAATATTATTAATAACTATTACCTATAAGTAAATAAAATTATTATTATTAAATAATAAATAACAATAATATATTACAATAATTATTGTTGCACGCTAACATTATTTATAAGAAAAGAAAATGTGTCATTTTAGAATATAAAATTAATGAGACCTCAAATTCTTATCTTTTGGAACGCTGATATTGACGAATAGCCTATCCATATCTTTGTTATCTATGTATGAGCGGCACTAAATTACTATTGAGACCAAGGTGGATTTATAAGGTGAACAAACTAACACCCTCCCGCCTATGTGGAGGGGTACGTATTTTTTACTACACATAAGACCGGCCCGCTAGGGTGCGCTGTTGCTAGTAGGTGTCCGACTTTTATCATTTATGATCGGCTGATCGGCACTCGGCTATCGGCAATTTTCACTGCACTTGTAATGTTTTATATTGTCATTTGTCAATAGTATTTAGTATCAAATTTGAAAATAATTCATATTTTGATACCTATAATATTATATTCTGCTATTAAAAACCTTTGTACCGCAATTGTAATGAGTAAAAACAATAAATGTTTTGTACCTGGCTGTGATGTGGGAAATCAAAAACATAGGAAAGCTAACACTCCTAATGTGAAGTATCCATCGCTGTTTACAACCCCAAAAAATGAAGTATTTAGTTATTGTCCATATGTCTTTATTTTCATAAAGTAGGTAGGTATAGTAGTAAACTTAACCTGTTAATTTGAATGAATAGGATTTATTTGGTAAATGGATCAAGGTTATTCCAAGAGCAGATCTTCCATTAAATCAGACTGATAGAGTCTGTGAACTTCATTTTTTAGAAAATGATATTATAAAGCATTTTGATATAACTGGTCCAGATGGGGTAAAATTATTGTTAAAAAGAGACAGACCTACATTAACTTCCACCGCTGTTCCATGCATATTTCCCAATTTACTGCAATATTTTTCTAAAACTTCTATTAAACGGAAACTACCAACAGTAAGAAATGTTGTGCAAAAAAAAGTTATAAAAAGGTAAGTAATTATTTATCGTAGAAGTAGGTAGAGGTGAGTATTTAAAATTATTATAATTTATCATTTAATTGTTTATATATTAATAAACAGGGTTGTAAAAAAAACTTTTAATATGTATTTGGATACAAAAAAGTAATTTATAAAGTAAGTGATTTATTTTAATATAGTTGATAGTGTTAGTTCTCAGAGATAATGTGAACCTCATTACAAATGTATGTCACCAGGTTGCAGATGGACAACAGTGGTATAAGGGTTTTCTATACTAAATAATAAAAACTGTAAAGTAAAAACCAAGGTAAATATTAATCATAATATAATAATATATAATATTATTATATAATAATATAAAATCTGACTAAAAAAGTAATATTTTATTTTTTGCATTGTTTTATTGATATTGTTAAATAAAAAATTGTTTAGAGTTGTTATTTTTCAGTAAACATAGGTACTTGTTACCACTCAAAAGTATTAAATATATTTTTATACATTATATTTACAAAAAGTTAAGTATTAGAAACCATTCTAAAAGTTGAAATTCAAGTACTTTTCTACTATTTTTCATGTCTACAGACACAAAAAAAAATCCACATCATTGTAAAACCAATACATTCATCTGTTTAGAACCATAAATATATAATAATATATTTGTTTAGCTAAAATGCAAAAAATACCATTATAATAATATTTAATTATTTTTATTATAAGGTAAAGACATTAAAATGCCAAGTTAATAATTTAATGAAAAATTTCAAAAAATGTAATGAAAAGGACTCAAACAAATCTATTGAAAATCTTCCTACAACACAAAAACACATTGTCAAAGCTTGTTTTAAACAATTTTTCAAAATATGCGCCCCTGAATCCTACACACAAACCAATATTTGTAATTGTCAATTGAGTATCTTATTTGGAGCTCAACCCGTATTGTGGTAAAATTAAATGAATAACCATTTAATCAGCAAGTTGCCAAGCTAAAAAATGTATAATTTATTAATTTACGTTTGTG
The DNA here is from genome assembly GCF_037042655.1 of Diuraphis noxia. NCBI lineage: Eukaryota > Metazoa > Arthropoda > Insecta > Hemiptera > Aphididae > Diuraphis > Diuraphis noxia. The sequence continues at coordinate 55,425,486 of NW_028301711.1, forward strand.
AAATAAGTAATAACTAATAACCGATCTCTATATTAAATGTTGTGTAATATACAATAATTAGGACACCAACTGTTTTCAGCGCGCTCTAGTGGTTAAATTAACTGTAGTAAATTATAGTATCACATTTTTCCTATAGTTTGTTCACCTTATAAATCCACCTTGATTGAGACGTATGTTCCGCTAGCAATACGCGATAAGCGTGAGCAGGGTTCTCAAACACGTGCATAAAACTCAATTTAAAAATAAAACAATATTCACCGGTAGATAGCGCAGTTTTCCGAAAAAAAATATTAACAATAGAACACATAATATTTAGCAAATTTTATAAAATACTTACAAGTCCTTCGCCACTTTTTAAGTGGTATGAACATTTTCGTAATGAAGTGTAGATTTTGAATATGCAATCAGAACTCGGCGTGTCCACCCGGAAAAATGTCAGGAGCTTACGAAAGCCCGGCCGCAACTATTGAAATACGAGGTACGCGGCCGGACGAGTTTGGTGATTTTTAAAAATACAAATCCGTCGCCACTTTTTAAGTGGTACTGTCTTACTGCTAGTGTAGTCATTAGCCTGTTGGTGGAATGTATTACTATAGAATACGTATCAAGATAAAACATAAAAGAATGAACAATTCACAAAAACCAAACATTTAATGTACTCCGCGTAGATCCATGGATTCGTCTACGGTGGAGACCAATAGTATTATAGAGATAAAAAAAATGCGTGTCGTTTATTGAAAAATGCTAAATTTAGTCACAATAAACCTAATTTTTTTCGACTGATTTCAACTAGAAACTATACGTCTATACCTACATTTCGATCGTAACTCGTTATTGAGTTTTAAGCGTGGACGGACGTCGATTCATCTGTAATCTTCAATCACGGATAGAATATATTTTACGAAGTCGAACACGCTGTTTGGAGGTAAGTCAGCACTTATATTCACCACTGTAGGTTGGTATAAATTAAAAGATGAAGTTATAGGTACAAGGGTGTTACATGATGACATATAGAAAAACCTTTTTTGGTATTGAATATTAAAATTTTTTTTTATACATATATAATTTGTAGACGCTTGCGCTACATATATATATTGTAAAAAATAAATATTTAATTTTTTTATAATTGTATAATTTATCATGTTTTTTGGAAATTTGAATTAATTTATCATTTATCGTAATAAGGGGAATGTAGGATTGCATATTAGTTATTATGTTATAAAATTAGGGGTATGTATGGTTGCATATAAATTATTATCTTCTACTATATTGGATAAAAAATATTTAAATTTTTAACAACTTAATAAATTTTAGGAAATTAATGATCTTTATAAATATTTGAACCAGCAAAATTTTTCTGAAAATCAAGTTTCCAAAGTAGCTATTTTGGATTTTTCAAATTAATTTTTTATTAAATTCAAAATTTTTTATTTTCAGAATTAAAAAATTTAAATATTTGTTTTTATATTATTGCTACAATACATGTAGTACAAGCGTCTTCTAATTATTTATGAAAAACAAAAAATAAAATAAAATATTGAATACCAAAAGAGTTATTATTCCATGTGTCAGAAAATCGTGTAACGCCCTACTAAAATTTTCGAGTATAATTTGAGTACCTACTCTACTCAATTAAAAATATTTGTATGCGCACAAAATAATACGAGTATAATTGACTTCAATCGACTTTTTTTAATACTCGGAAATTGCATTAGACTAATTGTAAAAATATGATAGGAGCCATGTATTAAATTTTCAAATCTTAGAATTAAAAAGGAAAACTTTTATGAATTTCTATCTAAGATAATTTGAACATTGCCGTAATTTTTACGTATTTAGTCAAAATTTGAAATTTACATGCTTATAAACAAAAATTGTGACTATATATTTCTTTTATTTTTCAACTCCTATTGTAAAAATATGTTAGGAGTTTTATATTAAATTTTCAAATCTAAGATATAAAAGGAAAATTTTTACGAATTTCTAGCATAAAATAATCTATGAATTTTCGTGATTTTTACGTATTTAGTCAAAATTTGAAATTTACATGCTTATAAACAAAAATTGTGACTATAAATTTATTTTATTTTTCAACTTCTATTGTAAAAATATGTTAGGAGTTTTATATTAAATTTTCAAATCTTAGTTATGAAAGGAAAATTTTTTACGAATTCCTAGCATAAAATAATTTGAACATTGCCGTAATTTACATAGTTATTTCCGGCACGACGTGGCATGCCACTGATGTATAAATTAGAACTAGCTCAGTTATTGTCGATCTTTTAGTCAATACAAGAGTCATACGAGATACGAGTAATCGGACGATACTCCGACCAAACCGTCACAATTTTTCATTTGTAAACCTTCAACAATATGTATTGTTCTATCATTGCTTTGTTCTGGAATAATACTAGTTTTATATACCTACAGCGTTTGTTTTACCTACTTTTATTAATAAAATATTTTTTTATGAATGTTATTACCATAATCGTTTACACCCACATAAGTTTCTACCAAGTGCCGCCTATGGCATTAGTACTCCACCTTTTTCGAGTACCTACTAGAGGCCTCGATTTGAAACGTGAATTAATACATACGTGAACACGAAGTCCGTGTACACGTGAACGAAAAATTTGTATTCACGTATACTTAATACACGTGAATTTAATATCCGTGTTCACGTATTTTAAGTTATTCACGTATTCCCGTATTCACGGATATTTGTGGCTTGTGCATATAATATTATATTATATAATATGGTGACCGGCCTTTATGAACTGCACGTATCGAGCGAATTAACTGATTACTATTTTTATTATATACCTATTAGATAATAAATAAAGATACTTGTGTACATGAAATAAAACGAAAACTTTATCAATGGCTTATTAATATTTTGAATTATTTCCGTAATCTTATCCACACGTTTATAGGCAAGTATGCGGTATACCCAATATTGTATTGTGGGGTTATTTATGTGAGCAACCTCTTGAGTGGGATAAGTCGTTTATTTTATCAACAATTTAGAAATTCGATAAGCAAATGGTAACTTTACTAACAAATATTTGCACAGTTAACTTTTTTCTATACTGCGTGTTCGTCAAATATTACACTTACATTTTTAGTTTTTACAATAATGGGCAAAAGAAGAAGTTGGGTATGGGAATATGCTAAACGAAAAGAAGATAAAGCATATTGCGAATTATGTGACGAAGATGAAAATAATGAATATTCTTGTGTTGGTGGAACAACTGGGTCTATAATAAGACATTTAAAAATTATGCATAAAGTTTATCAGCCAGAGACATCAACACCTAAGAGGTATGCCCATTAGAAAATAATCAATAATCAACTAAGGCCTATTATTTGTCGGGAATTTACTTTTTTTTTTGTAATTGTCACAAAAATTATGAAATTTGAGCGGAAATTTAAAAAATTTATAAAACTTAACGACCATATTAACTTTTCTAATACTATAACCTTAGCTCTTTAGACATAACTGTCAGTTTTTTAATAATTGATGTGAATGACAGAATGCGCGCTATCGTTATCATTTATTGTTTGTCGCTATATTCATTCGCACAATTATTTTTTTTTTATATTTTAAGTATAAATTTGGACGATAAATTAGATATTTATATTATGAAGAATAACGATTTAGTTTTTTAATTATAGTTAAAAAATATTTTTTGTAGGGATTTGAAACTTATAAAAAATATACTATACTTATACTAATATGATAAAATATAGGTACTTATTTTCTTAATATAATGTTGGCTGACAGTCAGTCTTCGATCAAAATCGTTTTTCGTATACAATGAAATATTATTGAATTCAAATTTCATCCACTCGACTATTACTATAGAACAGAGCGTTATCCACTTGACCACTTTTTTTTTATTTAATTGTACATAATTTGTTTTATATATTTTATTATATTTATTCAACCAACACGTATCTATAGGTTAATTTCATCAAATAATCTCGAAGCAATTGACTCTTTACAAGACACAGATTCATTAACAAACAGTCAATCGTCATCTTCAAGTACCGATAACAATTTTACACAACCAAGTCAACATAATATACCAAGAAAGCGTCGCCGTTTTTTGACACATGATAGTGATACTGATCGTAAATGTAGCCCTGATAGAACAGAGTTAATCCATAAAGCGTTGGCCAAACTTATTTGCATGAACCAATACACCGCTATCTTTTTGTTCAAGCTCTGGATTCCTTCAATTTATGGCCGTCGTAGAACCGAATTATAGAGCAATCAAAGAGGAAGCATTAAAAAAAAGACTACACTTTTTTAAGTCAACCGTCGAAGAAAAAATACGAAATAATTTAAAAGCTGTTAAAAGTGTTGTATGCACATCAGATTGTTGGTCCTCATTGTCCCAACATTCTTATATAACTATAACTGCACATGCTTTAAATAATGATTGGTCTCCGATGTCATTTACTTTAACAACCCAAGAAATGGAAGAACGTCATACAGCTTTAAACATAGCAGACAAATTAGAAAATGTATTCTCCAGCTGGGAAATTAAAGATAAAGTTACGACTGTTATAACAGATAATGCAAAAAATGTAGTAAATGCCGTTCAATTACTTTCTAATACCACTAATAATAATATTTCAGATGTGACGTGTGCAGCTCATAGTTTACAACTATCTATAAATAAAGCATTAAAAGAAGATTCAATTTCCGAAATAATTAATCAAAGCAGCAGGCTAGTAGGACATTTTAAACATTCGAATTTGGCAAAACAATCTTTATTAAATAAACAAAAACAATTAGGTATGCCTGAACAGTCTTTATTGCAAAGTTGTAAGACACGATGGAATTCAATCTACTCAATGCTGGAACGTATTTTTGAAAACAGGTGTCCAATTTCTGCTGTGATGGCTGATCGATCTATAACTTCCACACACATAGCCCAAAAATTAGAAATCTTAGAGCATCAATGGTTAAAAATAGAAACTCTTGTCATTCTTCTAAAGCCATTGAAAGTTATTACGTCGCTTCTATGTGGAGAAAATCATTCACCGACTTCAATCGTAAGGCCATTGCTCAAAAAATTGTTAGACAACCATTTAAAGCTACAGGATAATGACGACCAAAGTATAACTTATTTTAAGCAAACTATTATTTCTGATATTAAAGAACGCTTTAATCTTGAGTGGGATTCAGAAAGCAGAGTTTCTGCTCGACAAATCGCGTCATTCTTGGATCCAAGATATAAAAATTTGGATCATGAACCCATAATTGCACGAGAAAGCATTCGATCATCCGTTATCAATTTATTAAATAATATTGAAATTGATGCACATAATGTAAATACACGACGCGAACCATCACTTCATAAAAGTGCACTCGAGTTCCTCTACGGTGATGATGTTACTGAAGTCAACGATTTGACGACCTAGTTTCAAAATTATTTAGCTGAACCTCAATTAAAGTTCGATTTGAATCCATTTGATTGGTGGAAATCTAGAGAAGATAAATATCCAGGAATCGGAATACTGGCAAAAAAATATTTATCAATACCCGCTACATCAGTGAGTTCCGAACGATGTTTTTCCACAGCTGGTAACGTGGTAAATTCAAAAAGAACATCATTATTAACAAAAAATGTTAATTTATTGGTTTTCTTATACCAAAATCGAAATTTAATACCATAATATTATTATTATTTATATTATTGTCATACTTAATTATTTATAAATTGCTATTTTTTTATATTCATAAAAATTTCGTCATTATTATGAATACATTTTCTATAATTTATCAATATATACTATTATAATTAATCCTTAATCTTGTGATAAATCGAATTATTTTGTAACAATTAAGAAATTCATTGAATTATTCAAGTTTGAAATCATTCTTATTTGCATGTTTAATTTAATTAATCATTCTACATTATTTTTGTTTTTAGTTTGTTTGAAAATCGTTGTTTTAAATATACAAAATGCTTTTGTTAAATTGTCTCTATAGATTTTGTATATCTTTATAAGTAAATTGCATGGCTAATAATAAAGTACGTATGTATTAGAACACTAAGATACATGATTACGTGTATACGTGAATACGTGAATATTCGTGTACACGTGAATAATTACACGTGTACACGGATTTTTTAAATACACGGTTTTATATATTCGGATGTTAATTTCACGTGAATACGTGACCGCGTGTACACGTGAAATAGAGAGCTCTAGTACCTACTCAAAATTTGAACTCAATTATTATATAACATTATCTGTTTGTCCAAATTAACAAGATTGGTAATTTTTGACGACCACCAAATATTATTATCTTAATGACCAGGCCCGTATTTAGGGGTGGCAGGGTGGGCCTTTGCCCTTCCTGGTAGTATTTTGGGGCGGTAAATTTTTTTTATTATTAAGCCAACATAACTTTAGAATTATGTAAAATGTTTTTTTTCATGTGATTTGGTGGAGATTTCTCCAAAGTTTATTTTAGAATATTCTCTCAAATCTATTTTTATACTAACAACAATATAATTCCTTGGAAAACTGATAACGGCATCGGCATGAGTGCAGCCTGCAGCTGCTAGCGTTGTTGTAATAGTTTTAATAGCATTATAGCAATAATAAATGTGTAATATTATGTTTAATTGTTGAGCGGATTCGATACCTTGATTTTTTACTAGAAGTACATGCGCGTCATAGGATTTTAGCCATATTTTCTGCCAAACGTACCGATGGATAAGCGATAAGAATTATAAAAACAGATTTGAATTTGTCATCAAATCTACTTGAAATCGACTTTCCCACATTTTAGATTTTTTGATTTTAACTTCAACAAACATTTAAAAACGACAACTTTTGAATTACAATTTTTTAATACAGTAGATTCTCGTTATGTCGAATCTCAAGGGGAACAGAAAAAAGTTCGAGATATCGAGTTTTATTAAAAAATAAAAAATAATAGAAATGTATGTTGTATAAGAATAATTAATAATACGAATGCCTAAAATACATAAAAATGACTGAATAAATTATTCTGCATTTGAAAAATAAGCCCGTTTCATCGACATTAAAAATATCATTAGAAGAATAACCTGCTAAGACATCAGGAAGATTTTTAATCCAATTTGAACAACAATGTGTGTCTACTGAAGCTTTTTCTCCACAAATAGTTCGAAAAACTACATCGTGTCTTTTTTTCCAATTTGTAAGCCATCCACTACTAGCTTTAAAATTAGTGTGTCCTAATTTTTGTGCATATTCGTTTGCTTTTTCAAGTAAAATTGTTCCATTTAATGGTATGTTTTTATCTCGACACTGAGTAAACCATTTTAGCAAACATTCATCAATGTCCAAATAAGGAGTCATCCTCATTTTTTTCATATTTCCACAATTGAACTTCATTATTTTCTCTTTCTGTTTAATGATTGACGACAATGTATTTGGTGGAATATTGAATTCATTGGCGATTTCACATTTTTTACGGTCACCTTTTTCAACTAACTGTATTAAACGAACTTTATCCGAAATTGAAAGAACATTTAATTTAAGCTTCTTTTCCATTTCACTACAAACGAATAAACGAACTACGAAAGACTACAAACGTGACAACCAACGCGCTAAATCACAATCGCTATACTGCACAATGTATGCAATGTAGGTACTGCACAATTCCTGTTTTAACCGTAATAAAAATATTATTTGTGAACTCGAGATAACGAAAAACGATTAATTTTATATCGAGTTATCGAGAGCAAAACACTATTAAGTGTAACAGTAGTTTCAAGGGGAATTTAAAGTAGTCCGAGATAACGAAAAATTCGAGATAGCGACGTTCGACATATTAAGAATCTACTGTATAACATAACATTAATTGGAATTTGGAAAACGATATCGAAAATGTTTAAAAGTCGATCTCAAGTAGGTAGTCTTGACGACAAATTCAAATCTGTTTTTATAATTCTTGTTGCTTCACTATTTCCATCGGTATGTTATCAAAAAATACGGCTGAAATCCTATAACGCGCATGTGTTAGACAAAGACAGAAAATCACGTTATCGAATCCCCATAATAAAAATTCATATTAGTAATGGGTATTATTAAATTCAATTAAAGGCGAGATGCATGGCTGTAAACTGCAACGTTGCGCCTTACGTGAAAACAGAAAATCGCAAGTTTTAGTATGATATTACTTCGAAAACAATGATTTGAACTTTTTTTTTTGTACCGTTGATCTTAACTCATTTAAATATGTGTTTAAAAAAAAAATCATAAAACCACTAGGTAATTAAAGTGAATTTGTTACTTTATTTCGAAATTAAAATACATGTAATGTTTTATAATTTGAAATAGGTATTTATAATTTTTATTTTTAACACTGGTCATTCACCCCTTTTATAACACCAAAAAGGGGGGAGGGAGGGCGGAAATTCATAAGTGCCCCGGGGCGCATCATTTCTAAATACGCCCATGTAAATGACATTTACATAGGTAGTTATTTCCGGTACGACGTGGCATGCCACTGATGTATAGATTAGAACTAGTTCAGTTATTGTCGATCTTTTAGTCAATACAAGAGTCATACGAGATACGAGTAATCGGAGTAATCGGACGATACTCCGACCAAACCGTCACAATTTTTCATTTGTAAACCTTCAACAATAGGTATTGTTGTTTCGTTGCTTTGTTCTGGAATAATACTAGTTTTATATACCTACAGCGTTTGTTTTACCTAATTTTATTAATAAAATATTTTTTTTGTAATTTTAAATACATACTAATAATATCTTTTTTCGATATACATGTTTTTAATTTTTTTTACATATTTTAATATTTTTTTAAAAATAATTATATAATTATGTACATATTTTGATTTTTTTATTACAATAAAGTCCGTTCCCTAGTTATCATGTATCTATCGCATTGTAGATAATAGCATTGATAATAGAATAGACTATTCTATAATCAATGATACTAGGCATTCAATACTAGCTGCTATTCATATTTCAAACTTGTAAAATTTGTAAATTTTAACCTAGACCTTGAAGAAAATTTCCGGGGGGGGGGGGGGGTGGTTAACCCACCACCCACGTGCGCCACTGTCATTATAATATTATTTTCATTTTGAATGAAAAATGCATTTATTATCGTTATAATCAAATACCTACCAATACACATTATAAAATATTTATTTATTCTATTATTTCTATTTGATTTTTATATGATTTTTTTTTAAAATTATTGTATTTAAATACGATAGATATATTATAGTTAGGGCCTGGATTTAAATGTACTCAAAACCATACAAATATGCTCTAAAAAATAGAAAATGAAAAAAGGTCACAATCGGTGGAGTTTACACACGCCCGATTCAGACATTCAGTATCAAAAAACCGATGATTTTTGTATATGGTACTTTTGATTTAGTAACCCTATGTCCTAATGTCCCCTTCCTCTGATTATGTCACTGGTATTTATACATGTTAGAAAAATGATTGTCTCATAAATGTATTTATTACCATTCATAATTTATTTATTATTAATATATTCAAAAGTTCCAAAAGTACTATTACATAACTCTATGTATTATCAACGATTAATAATAAGCACCAACAACAAAGATATTTACTAATAAATTAACCATACAGTCATAGGCGCAACTAGGTTCCAAAATCTGAGGGGGCTAAAAATATTTACAAGTGTCATGTGTAATCAAAAAATGTTCTATCCCTGAGTATATCCCCATGAGGAAATCATTATAATAAATTACATAAGTACAAACTCATAACACATAACATATTAACAGTATTATTAATTATATTAAAGTAATACGCCAATCATTTTTTGAAAATTTATCAACAATGAGCTGAGTGTCGATTAAATTAGCAATGTCTCTTTCTATACATAAAATAGATAAATAACTAAATCTTTCTTGTCCCATACTACTTCTCAACCAATTTTTCACACGTCGCATTGAGGAAAATGAGCGTTCGCATGTAGCTGAACTTATTGGTATTGTTACTGCAATTTGTAACATCTTACACAAATTTGGATAAATATGTTTTTCAGAAACTTTTTTTAAATCATAAAATCAAAATCATTTTTTGAGACTTTTAAACAATTATGTGCAACTACCATTTCAGACCTTAAACTGTCGATTGAAGTATTCACAATATCCTGAAAAGAAAAAATATTATGAAAGATAATTAATAATTTTTAATCTTGCTACAGATAATTAACTGATCTAAGAATTATTTCAGACAATAAATAATTTTAGTATTATATTCAAATTTGTTAAATAAAGCTATATTTATCTATTATTCTTATTACCTTATAATGGTCAATGAAGTACAATGAATTTCTATAGTCCAAATTGCAAAATGAATCAATTGAATTTGCCATTAATAAACTTTCATCTGAAAATCTGTATTTTAAACCAGTTATTACAGTATCCATAATACACATATATGCTGTAGTTTTCCAAAATGTTTCAACTGAAGTTGATTCTTCAATTTCTTCTGCTCCTGTAATTGTTGTAAGGATATAATCATGGACATTTTTTGGTTCCATTCGTTGCCGTTTCGATCCTATTTATCAAATAAATATATATGTAGAAGTTTTACAATATAAATTTTATTATGAAAACATAATATGTTTATATATATATATATGAAACAAAATAACTTACCCTTTGATGGATTTTGTAAACATATACCAATGTTTTCTGCTGTATGCATTATTTTTCTCCATATATTTGAAAATTCATCATCGGATCTTAAGTTTTCAAAAGTTGTTATCACACCAATAATTACATTTTTAGACATACCAAGAGTTGCACATTTATTTTGTAAAGTATTACTCAAAACATTTATGATACTCAACACTTCTTTCATTATAGTAAGTACAACTATAAACTCACTTTTTTGTATTGAACTTAAAATTCCTGAAACAATATTTAAAAAAACTTTTATGTATTATAGGTATCAGTATAAATTATTTTTACAATTATTATTTACCCATAGCCTGAGCAACATCTTTGTCAGCTTGTTCTTCTACTTCATAATTTAAAAAATTTACTATTGCTGTATAATTATTTAGCATAGCTTCACAGTTTTTGTAACGACAGACCCACCTCGTGTCACAAATTCTTAAAATATTACCTTTTTTATCCCTATTTTTGACTGGATTTCAGATAATTTTAAATGGTTAGAAGGACGTGAAAAGTGAACAAATACAGCTTCTAATATATTGAACATATTACGAGCACTCTAAACATGTATAAAGTTAATAATTAATTTATAAAAATTAACATAAATAATTAGTATCTATTTTATACTTTTATGTTTTTACACATATCGACTACAACTAGGTTCAAACGATGAGCCATGCAATGTGTGTATATTGCACTAGGACTTAATTTTTTTTTAAGAAATTTTAAGAAATTCCTTAATTTTGGCTTGTACACCATTAAGTCTCCCACTCATCACACTCGCTCCATCATAAGACTGAGCTATTATTTTAAGAGTACTTATATCAATAGTTTGAGTCTTAAAAAAATCAGTAATAGCTGCTAAAATATTATTTGCATCCTGGCTACTTGAAACATTGACAAATCCTATAAAGCGTTCATATACTTGTAAATCCACCACATATCTTACACAAATTGACAATTGTTTTTCTCTATAACACCTAAACAACCACACGAAAAGTAACTATATTCATATAAATAAAAAACACTAGAAGCTTTTTAATATTACCTTGCTTCATCACACATTATGGCAAAAAAACCAACAATAACTATTTGGTTTAAGATTGTTTCCTTAACTTGATCAGCACACATTTTTATCAGCTCTTCTTGTACTTTCCAACTACTTAAGTTAATTTTTTGCAGGTAACTATGTTCAAAATCAGGATCATGTTTTGAGACCAGTTTACATAATTCTTTAAAATTACCTAAATATAATTAATTTCTTATAAGAATTAAAACAAACAAAAAAATATTACCCATAACTCTTATAAATAAAAGCCTTGATTATTGGAGTCGGATGATTCATCGTGGCCTCTGAAGGCAATTCCTTATTTTCCTAAATATAATGCTATATCTATTAAATGTAACAAATAGTTGCGATTTTTGATGATTTGTTGTTGATGAAAAGAACTCATTTTAGATATTATTGACCCATTTATTTTACTGTTTTTATACTCAGCCATTCTGGTAAGACTATTTAAATGAGTTTTAGTAGATTCATGACATTTTAATTTAGATGAAATCTACAGAAAAAAAATGAATAAATACCAATCATATGTAAATATGTAATTGTCTTCAATTATTAAAACTTGTTATTAAAATATTATAAATGTAAATTAGAAGTTTAATTGTGAAAATAACTTGCCTTTTTCCAATTAGAAAATCCAGTAATAGTAAAAGTGTTTTCTGAATTTCCATAGTCATTTGAAAAGATGCGGCAAGAAAAGCAAAATACTGCATTCGTTTCAATGCTATACTCAAGCCAATCAAAATGTGTATAGTAAACTCATGTGAATGAACGATTTTGTGTGCCAAATTTGGTTTTTGAATAAACCTAAGTTTAATTTAATAATCAAAGAATAGTATTCATCAATAATAAAATATTTTTATATTCACTTACCTTTAACATAGGCCTTATAGGAACCGAGTCCATATCTCAAAGATCTGTATCTAAACTATTTACAAATGTTGAGCTAGATACAAGTGAAAAGGGTTTTTCAATGGGTCTGTCCTGAACCTGAATGGTTTCTGTTTGAGTGCTACATGGATCTGGATCGTCTACTAGTTGATCATTTTTTTCTTGAGTATCCACATTGTTTGTAAGCGGAAAATAATCTTTTTTAGTAACTTCACGAAATTTAAAAATATCAAATACTTTTCTTTAATCCATTGTAAAAAAAATAAACTATTATTCTTACACTTTACAGTGAAAATATAAATATTGTTAATATGTCAATAATAATCACAAAACTCATTCAATTAATAATGTAGGTATTATACTATTATAATGTATAGAGTGAAGAGACAAGTTACAAGTGTACTGTAGAGTGTAGACAACACAACTGTCACAACTACACAAGTGTCATGTATATTTTTGCTTTCGATAAAATTATCGATTAATATACAATACAATATAGATTATAAACTACCTATATTAACCTTCACAAGGGTTTTTATCTGTCATAATATGAGCATAAATCTAAAAATAAATTTCTTATTGGAAATTATAACTGATAAGCTGCGCTAAGCGTGTTATATAATATAATATCAAAATAATATAAACGTCAATAAATATTAAATTATTTTGTTAGTTGTAATTAAATTGTCTCAATAATTTTAATAAGCTTCAAGTAAATTCGTATAAAAACTGGGGGGGGGGGAACTATGGATAAAACTGGGGGAGCTAAGCCCCCCCCCCTAATTGCACCTATGCATACAGTATATTTACACTATATAGCTAAAAGTATTTTACTTTTTAACAATATAAATTAACAAAAAAATACAATTTCATGAAAATAAAATTTTTATTGTAATTTACAAAAATAAAAAAGCTTATTATAAACATATTTACAGATTATGTTTTGAAAATAAATGTTAAAAAAAAAATAATGTAACATTAATATGATAAATGTTCACTTTTTATAATTATCTACTAGGTAGTTAATTTATAATTTTTATACGATATACAATTTAATTTACAATTACATAATAAAATAAATTGTACATAATGACAATATTATATTTTATAAAGTTACTTTTATTATTTAACAGGTTAAACAATTTATAATTGCAAAGGATTGTTTCACCTCTGATTATAAACAAGGAAAGTTTCTCCTACAATAGTAGTATAGTTATAATATAAGGAAAAAAAAAATAATAGTACAATAGATAGTTAAGTAGTAGAATAGTATTAATATATTTATAATTTAAGGATTTGATTTACTATTGATAGTAGTCGAGGAAGGCTCCTACTATAATAGTAATATAAATAAAACATTTCACTGTTGATAAGTAGTCGAGTAAGGTTCTTACAAATTATAAAATGAGTGTGTCAAAAAAAGTTGAAGAAATAGGGCACTTCATTCAACAAAAATATCCAACATTGGAATTTGGCAGGATAGGTGTATCTCATGAAGCGATTAGTGACATTTGTAATGTGATATTCAAGAAAGGTAATTGCAAAAAAACTAAAAAGAATATAGTTATGGCATTAAATAATCCCAATTCAGCTGTGAGGAAATTGTTAAATACTAATATAGATGATGATTTACACTTCCATAAAATGCTTCAAGACAATGGTTATTTAAAAAATGTTTTTTACTTATAAGACAGAGGCTGTTAATTCAGTTTGTAAATTATTAAAAATGAAATGTAATCGTAAAAATCAACATAGAGTATTTCAACGTTGTCAAAAGGGTTTTGGACTAAATAAAATATCTGTTAGTCCTAAAGAATTATCTCAAAGAGAAATTTTTATGTTAGGTCAAGAAAATGAACTAAATGAGAGTACTTTAGTGTGTGTAAAGAGAAAATTGTTTACCGACAATTCTCCTAAAAAATAAAACAATTATACATCCAATGTCATTGCAGATTATTTGGACATTGGTTTGAATGAAAATGTTCTTGAAATCAATAGTATTCCTATTCAAAATGAAGACCATTGCACTAATACAACGGAATACCGTTTCTATTAAAGAAACTTATATCAATGAGGAAATGTTTACCACTCCTAAGCGGAAATCAGTTATTGTCAAAGCTGGAAAGTTATTTTCTTCTGGATAGAGGTCTAAACCAATAGAAATAAGTAATAAACCCGAAGCAGATTTTAATGAATTATCTAAAAACTCAAAAAATGTATGGGATGTACAAAAAGAAAATGATTATGAAACAGTTAATAATATGGAAAAAGATTTGATAAAAGAAAATGAATTTGAAATTAATAGACATGGTTTTGAAATTTCTTTACAAATCGAGAATAATGGATGTTATGAAACAGAAGAAATTAATGTCACTGAGGAAAAGATAACCACTCCTGAATGTAAATTCAATATTTCCTTTAATGGAGATGACTTGAATACCCCAAAAAAGATGAGTGAGTCTGTAATTGTTTGCAACAATATGGAAGAAATTGGTCATAATAACAGTACGGGGTTTCTTAAAGAATTTAATGTTGCTGAGGAAATACTAACCAAACCTAAACGTGTCATAAATGTTTCATTTACTAGAGATTTGTTTACCCCAGAAGCAGATCGGAAAGCAAAGAACTAAAAGAATGGACATCCCTTAAAGATAAGGTCCTTTAATGAAGGCAATAAAATGAAAAATATAATATGGTATAAAAAGTGTACTGTTGTGGAAGGAATCATTATTTTACAAGACGAAGAATTTAAACAAATAGTTGATAAGTTGATAGTACAATGCAAAAAAATAGATATTTCAAATGAAATAAATGATTTGTTACGTGAAAAATTTGAAACTGTAAATAACTCTTGTGTGTTGACGATTAAAAATAAAAATATAACCAAGAAAGGTTTGACATGTTATGAAATTTGTAGGCATGAATCTTGTAAGCAGATTAAACTAGTGGTGGAGAAAAAAAAACAACTGACAGTTTGGCAAAAATAACAGTTCTGAGTAACAGCCACAATTATAGCCACTATGGTAAGCTGACTACGTTCTTGAAGGGAAAAAATCGAAAAAGACAAATGCAAATATCAAAGTACTGCCCACCGATGAGTTTACGGCAAAAGTATATTTTAAAAATCTCTCCTAGTAAACTAAAACGCGGTAACTTGTGCAACATAAGGTCTGATCGGGTATATTATAAGCTGTCTCACGAACAAAAGTGTCTTGATGATCGAGCTACTGACGACAGGGTTGATATGCATTTATTGAAAGATAAATGTTCAGAATTCATTCAATATGTATCTGATCCAAAACAGAAGGATTTTGAAACTTATTTATTTAGTCGAGATCAAGTTAACGTATTAAAAAAAGATAAGATGTGTTACAATTCATTTTGATGCGACTGGTGGCGTGGTAAGAGAAACTACGAGAGATCCTACACTGTATAAAACAGGAAAAAGAAAAAAAAATTATTATTGTATTATGCGGCTGTCATCGTGTGCAATAAGAGGATAATTCCAAAAGCAGAATATTTGACAACTACACAAACTGCTGGTGCGATAACAAATTGGCTAAAGGAGTTTCGAAAATTCTATTAACGACAGTGTGATACAAAGTTCATGGCACACGTTGTCAGTGACTTTTCAACAGCAATACTAAAAGGGTTTGAGAAAGCATTTAATGAATGTAACGAGGTCGTAGAGTATTTGAATACATGTTATGAATTCATGTATGAGGGGAAAATATTTGATTGTAACGCATTGATTAGTCTTTGTTGTTGTCATTTAATAAAAAATATATCTGACGATGATCATTAATATTATAAAGGAAGTGAGAAGAAGATGACTAATGGATCTTTGGCGTGGTTGGCAACTGCTTGTAACTCACCAGCCTTCAACATTACCTCCACGGAATGTTTGGACAAATGGTTCATTGCAGTTACAACAGTATTGTTGTCACCCTACAACACTGTAGACGTGGAAGATGCCATGAACACTTTGAAGCAGCTCAGTCATGAAAGTCCAAGCAGTCTAGTTGATGAGCTAATGACAAGACAAAATAACGTTACATTAGATGAACAAATAAGAGATGCTAAGACATTTTACTGGTATAAAGATTCCAAGTTCTTGACTCGATTCGAAAATATAGTAGTTCAGGTAAAAGAAACATTAAAAATGTGTGCTAGCTTAGAAGAAAATCTATTGCATAGTGTTGAATTCCACAATGATATGATGGGGTCTATCATTCCAATGATTCCAATGTGGACAGGTGTGATGCGTTTCAAAGTATTTGGGTCGACAGACAGAGCAAGCAATGCTCCAGCAGAAAGTTGGTTTGAAGATTTAAAGACGAACAAAAAATTCCGGCGTATGAAATGTGGAAGATTTGTGCAATTCACTAGAAGTATTATACTGAGTAGATGTAAGGAAGTACTGCTAGATATACCATCCAATTATTGTGCACTTCTTCCGGTCCAAAATGTACAAAAGAAAATCACAAAAAAAGAATGTACATCATTCATCAATTTGATTTCGTCATCATCTGACGATGATGAAAAAAGATTTCAAATTTGGATACTATAGTTGTTCCCAGTGCCTGATTTAGGGGGGTACCAGGGTGACTAGTTACCCGGCCCCAATTTGGAGTGGCCCCAAACGTTTTGCTAGTTTTATATATTATTATAATATTAATAAATTTATTTGAGGCCTCTTTTTATTTAAATCCCCGGCCCCAAAATTTGTAAATCAGGCTCTGGTTGTTCCAAAAGAGAGTTTACTTGTAATGCCATTACATGTAAATGGAAATCATTGGGTAATTATGTTTGCGGACTTTGATAATCAGAAATTCTATTTATTTGACCCATTCGAAACTACGGAATATAATAAATGTAGACATGATTTTGTGACCATACTAAGTGAACTGAAAAAAAATCATGTGTACGGAGAGGTAGGAAATGCGTGGCCTGAGATGAATTTTCAACTATTTTCTGACTATCCTAAACAAACTGATGGTTATAACTGTGGAATATATGTGTTGTATTATGCCGAGTGTATGATGAAAAATAAGATTGACAACGTAAAATTCAATAAAGAATTCAGCCCAATGGTATATAGAGAGGTGTTAAAAGATTTATTGTTGTAAAAATCTGATTTCATGAGAGATATTTGTTTGTATTGTGGGCGTACGGACAAAAAACACAAAGAGATAAAAAAGGACAACATTGATTGGGTTCAATGTGACACATGTAATAGATGGATAATAATTTTGAATGTGTTTTGTGCATGTCTAATACAAAAAATAAAATAAAATAAAATAATTAATGAATAAATTCAAGAGGTTAATATAACATACATAAAATATAAGTAATATGTATATGACAATTTAGAAATAAAGAGAAAGAGTGGAGTAGGCCTATGTTGGGAAACCACTATAAAAAAACGCGCCAAAATGCAGTACCTCCAGTTTTGTTGAATACAATGCTAAGGTGGTGTGGAAATCTGTTAACATGTTTAAATATACTGGTATATATTTAACTTAGATAACTGTCTAGATACTGAATGTGTAAGTTCTGAAAACCAGATTTCACTAGTCATCCAATCTAAAAAAAACATATATATATATATACAATATATGTACATAATATAGACATAAAAATTATATTTTTTTGGTTAACACCAACTAGTTATTGTTATTTCCATTACTACATAGAATTATGACACTTCATCAGTTACTTTTTCTAATTCACTGTTTAATACCCAATATGACGGCCAACTATTTGGATAATAAAATTTTTGTGGTCTAACTAATACACATTGACATGATTCTTCAATAAACAAATGATGTTTCAATTATTTTGAGACATTATCTAAAAGTTAATAGGTCATATTCTTAAATGTATACAAAAAATTGATTCTGGATAAACATGTTTTATGTATGTTGCGAGTGGGCTAGAGATAAAACAAACAGTGCGCTAACATCCGCTTAAGGATATTATAGATTTTATAAAATACATAAAAATTTAAGAAATATTCATTAATATCATATATACCTTATGTGCTTATGAGTATACATAAAACTCAAAAGATTAATTTTCCTCTTACATATTATATTTATTGAACTTGTACAATTATAAGAATTTTGGCGATGTAATAAAAACATAATTTTTCTATCTTGAACAATTCTATAAAAAAAATATTAATTGACAATTACCTAGTTAACTAATACCATTACGATTGTAAGATTACCTTAAGTGTTGTTCTTATTACATTTCTAGTGTGTTTTCTTTATTGAACTTCTATAATTAGGTAATTGTAACGGATCACTGCTAATCATTACAAAAACAATTTTATTTTAAATTGACTGTAAAACATAAAAATAACACGGACCATACTAAGACTAAATACCACAGACTTCTATACTAAGTATAGAAGTCCGTGCTAAATACCTACCAAAATGTAGATCATAGTATTTTAGTTCATGATTAATATACTGAATTCGATTACGATAATTCCGTTATCTTCATGGCCAAAGAAGACCCTCCATCATGTCTGCAGACGTGCGGAACAAACATTACAGTCAAGTATATACTGACAGAATGTCATAAATTCAGTGAAAGGCGCATTAAACTAAAACTACCTGATAGACTATATGAGATGCTATCACCCACTCCCGAGACGACCAAAAAGCTCCTCAATTTCGTCAACTGATTTGAATGGTAGGCGGAAAAAATGAGCACGGAAAAAAAACCCATGGAAAAAAAACCCACGAAAATAAAAATGTGTTTTATATTGTTTTGTTGATTAACTCAAATACCTATCATAATACAATCACATAGTTATTTTATTTTGTGATTAAACTGTACATAATATCACGATTTATGATATACAGGTTGCCATCGACCTATACCGAAATGTTTAAAAGTATGAAGATGAGGTTGACTCACAGCCAGGGTTGCCAACTATCCAGTTAAAAAAATCGGGACTTTTTTCCAATATGAGAACATTTTTTTAAGGTTTTAATATATTATAAAGGCAATCATTTCTGGCATAACATATTATAATATAAGATATAAGTACGGATATATTTGCTCTCTATATGTATATACATAATTATAAATTGTATAACAAACATAATGTTTAATAAAATAATAATAATATAATATTTTAGACGGAATTTTTAATAAAAAAAAAGTATTATAAATTATAAATTGAAAATAATTATTAATTTTTCCAATTGTATTTTTTCTGGCTCTTCACGGCATTCAAAAAAGTTGTATCATCTTTCACTAAGTTCACGAAATCAGTACAGGAACTATTTGTGGAAGGCAATATATTCAGTGATATCATTAATTCGTTTTTTATTAAGTCCACTGAACAACGATTTCTAACATCTGTCCATTTTAGTTTCATCATCGAAAAAACCCTCTCTACATGAGAATTAGATGGTGGAATACTTAGACTAAATTCTAATAATATTTCAAAATTTTTTAATTTCTGAATTGATAAAAGTTCTAACCATTTTTCATAAACAGTTAAATTATTTTTGAAGCTAACTGTTGGTATAGCAGGCTTGATAATTGTAAATTCTTCAAATATTTCATCTACAGAAATTACATCAACTAGTCCAAATACTTCAATTATTTTTGCAATATCTTGATAAAGTAACAAACGTGATTTTAAGCAAAGTGGTTCCAAAAATTTTAGTGGCGAATATTCATAATCAAAATGATTAGATAAATAAGTTAATGCAGTGTTGTAGAACATATCAAAGTCTTTTTTTATAGTATTTATGTTAGATACTGATAATTTATTCTTACATGTGATGGAAATTTGTGCCATAAAACTGTTCATTTATGCGAGTTGAAATATTAGTTTTTAACTCATTCATAATATAAAATATCTCGGGGGAACTCGTCTCAGACTTTTGAAGTAATTTACTTGCTTTTTCAAACATAATAGTAACATTGGCACAAAAATGTAAGTAAATACTTGGTTTTTTAAATAAATGTTCAATTTCTGAAACGTCTTCTTCAAAAAATAAAAGTTTTTTTATTTGTTTTGGACAGTCTTCGCCAAGAGAAATAAAATAAGATATCAATGCAGGATAAAACTTGAGAATTTTTTGGATCGCTGGGGCAATTGACAACCACCTTGTAGGACAATGTTTAACTAATTCTTGCCATTCTAACTCAGCATACAAAACAAATTCTTTTAAATCTTCGCGTCTGGATGCTGATACAGAAAAATGTGCATATATTTTCAGTACCAAAGTTTCTAAATCAAAATCGAGACCATCTAAAGCTTTTCGAAAAGTATTGTGCACTACGTGTGCTAAGCAACCAGACTTAAAAATATTCTTATTATGTGATTGTAAAAGAGTAAATGCTGATCTACGACACCCGAAATTAGAATTTGTGTTATCGGCACTAAATGCTGATACTTTTGACATATTAATATTATATTTTTCCAAAGTTGATAGAACCGAATTACTTATACCATCAGCAGTTTCGTAGGCTTGTTCAAAAAATCTAATAATTTTATTTGACATCCAGTTTGCAGACAAAAATATTGAATGACAATTGGATACATTTTTCTATTTCCTTTATTAGATGTATCTGTAGCAACTGAAAAGTAAGAAATATTCTTTAAGGCGTTAACTATAATTTCTTCTGCTTTCGGCCCAAGTAAATTTTGTACTATAGCTTCAGCTTTAGTACGACCACAAGATATTTTGCTGGCTATATTTGAATCGGAAAAGATTTTAGGAAGCAACTTAAAATCACAATCAAGAGAATTATAAGATAAGATATGTTTTATATTATGAAAAATTTTAGAAACTTCTGCCAAATTAACTTCCAGTGTATTTTTGGTAACAAAAAATGAATTTATTGTACATAATTGTTTACTAGAACTTTCTTTTTGTCTATGGGAAACGCTATTTGCATGGTGTTGCACATCAGATTTACCACCATGAGTAATTAAAAAGTCTTTCTTACATAGCTTACAATTACCAAACAAATTGTTATTTTCTGATTTTCTAAGCCAAGTATATGAATTTAACCACACATCACGAAAAGTACAAAGACGTTTTACCTTTTTTGGTGGAGTATGACTAGTATCAGTAATATTTTGTTCTTCAGAGTCACTCATTATTATATGCACACACAGTACACCAATAAAAAGTACTTTAATCGAAAAATGCACGGACAAATATTAATAAGCTGAATACGATATTAATCGAACGAATTATTATACAATATACTAAGCACAAACTATAATGTCATCACATCACCGTAAGCACCGCGTAACTGAAGATGGCAATACAGGCATACAGCGTATTATACCATTTTAATAAAACGCTATTACTGATTAGTGATTACTATACAGATAAAATAAACATATCTACGTATATCTTGGTAATTGGTTAGATATTATTTATAAATAAGTAATAACTGTAATGTTCAAATGCCATAGTATCTATAAATATAATAATAGATTATTGCTTTTTACTCGATAACGAATGAAACATTTTATCGTTGGTTATAAATTGTTTAGTTTCTTAGTAATTTCCTTATGTTGTAACATCTCGCACGGGGCCATACCCAGATTCGGCGTGGAGTGCACATTGACGAGGCTAGCATAGGTCGCCAACCCACAGCCGAGATTCGGAAACCGGAGCATATGGG
Organism: Diuraphis noxia; assembly: GCF_037042655.1. Taxonomy (NCBI): domain Eukaryota; kingdom Metazoa; phylum Arthropoda; class Insecta; order Hemiptera; family Aphididae; genus Diuraphis; species Diuraphis noxia. The sequence continues at coordinate 55,447,823 of NW_028301711.1, forward strand.
ATTTTTTTTTACATATAAAATGAATAAGTGACTCGGAAAAGGGGAAAAAGTTAAAAAAAAAAAACATAGATATGGGGAGTGATTATTTAAAGTATATTAGGAATAAAATTTTAATTTATGACCAAGAAAAGCCATACGGCATAAAAACTTGGCCGCCACTGAAGGTCACCGATCAGATACAATAGATCAATATAAAATATAAATACATAATAGAATAAAATATGGAATTTGACTGTATGTCAATTTCAAGCATGGCTCCGGATATCGGTCACCAGCGTATAAATAAATCAATAATAACATATCCACATAAAACATAGTATACGTATACGGATCATCAGAATATTATAATATATAATTTCAAAGAGCACCAAAGGTGTCAAAACCTATTTAATTTTTATTAATACAAATTCACCGGCCAAGGTGTGGGTGTGTGTGGGTTGTATTCACAACATTAATAAAATTATACTACCATCATTGTTCAGGGCCGTTGAGCGTCGTCCCGAAGACGCACTCGGCGATTTTCTTCTTCTTTACTCCGACATGCTGTGGTCCGTAGAAGCGAAGAAAATATACTAATACGAAAAGGCCGTGACCGGGCGGGTTGTTCACCGGACAGCGTTGCATAATAATGTTGCGTAATAATCATCAAATATGTTTGGCCGGTGAACTTTACATTTTTACATTATTATTACCTATGCCGTTAATGAGGTGTTAATAATACGATACAGTGTCGGCCAGTCATCCGAACCACGGGTACTAGGTAGGTATACGTGACAGTGTGTGTGTGTTGTTTGGTGTTACCTATGAGCGGAGGCAAGAGGGGACCGTGGGACGGAGAGCATTATCGCATCATGGTTCATAATAATTAATAAATGACAAATATAATTTCGATCGTTACAGAAACCCCCCTGTAGAAGTGTTTCGGACATGTCTGGATCGCTTCTACATAAAGAAAGTAAGGGAGAAATTGTGTATATACATGGATCATCAACTCAGATTCGGACCTAGTCCGGTATCACGATGTTTTGATTGAACTGTAATAGGATGGATATACTTCCTAAGGAAAATAACATTATAAGTTCCACGAATTTCATTCGTCACAGGATCAGCCACGACATATGCATTACAGCTTCTAATTTCAACGACTTTATACGGTCCTTCATATAACATAAAAAATTTCTTTATCTGGTGGTCAACGGCGGAAGAGGATCGATGTGTACGGACAAGAACTTCTTCCCCTACTAGGAATTTAACGGCTTTTCCATGGCGGTCATGACGAATCCGGCGTTCCTCAGCCCTTGTGCGTTGAACTTCGGCAGCCATGGTAAGCTTAACCATAGCGTCATCACTACGCCTCGGGGGACATTCAACAGCTTCGTATATGGGACTGTACCTGTCTGTCTTTAAAAATAGCTCACTGGGAGTAAAACCCGTCGACTCGTGAGCGGTGTTGTTTAACACCCATTCAATATACCGGACGTATCGAGGCCACTCAGTATGGGATTGATGACAATACGTACGAAATAATCTACCTAGCTCGCGCATAACCCTTTCGGCTGGGTTGCTTTGAGGATGATATACGCTAGTAGTCGTAACCGATACACCAAGGGCAGAAAGACGGGTTTGCCACACATGGCTAACAAACTGGACTCCGTGGTCTGATACAACGGTTTGAGGAGTACCATGGACTTCTATATAGTCGGTGATCATACGATTTGTTACTATAACTGCAGTAGATCGTTTGATCGCAAATAATCGGACAAATCGAGAAAAGCAGTCTAGTACAACAAAAACATACTTTACGTGATTCCACCCAGATGGCAATGGACCATACAAATCAACACAGACTCGCTGGAGGGGTGCATTGGCTAGTACATGTTGCATTTCACCTTCTATCCTTACGGTACTGACTTTTGCGCGTTGACACGTATCACAACTTTTCACAACCTTACGCACATTTCCACTTAAATTTCGAAAATAACAGACATCCCGGATGGCTAAAATACATTTTTTCGGACCGACGTGCCCAAAGTGTACGTGGAATTTTGTAATCAGTTCATCAACCCGATGTAGGGGTATACATACTAGCCACCGATCAGAATCTGGATGTCGACGATAGAACAAAATGTCTCGATACATACAATATCGTTCAATAATAGCACTCAGAACGGTAGACTGATTTAACAGGAGGTCAATTATCTTCTGAAGCCCTAAATCCAACCGCTGTTCGCATAGTATATGTTGAAATGATTCGATTCGAGACTGATATTCAGAAAGTAGCTTACGAGAAGTAACTACAAAAATATCATGAGAATCGGGTTGGTTACGGATTAGATCTCGATTTACTGGATTGCGAGACAACGCATCGGTTATGTTGCTGGGACCGGTTATATACTGGATTCTCAGGTCGAATTCTTGTAGCACAAGGGTCCAACGGGTGAGACGCGCATTGCGGAGTCGACAACGAAATAAAAAGGTGAGAGCCTTATGGTCAGTCAGTACGTTGACCGGGTAACCAAGAATGAACACCCGGAATTTTTCACAAGCAAATACTATGGACAGTAGTTCCAATTCAGTGATACTATAGTTTTTCTCGGCAGCGTTTAAGGTTCGACTAGCAAATCCGATCGTTTGTCGCTCGTTTAATGAATCAACTTGAAATAATTCCACCCCAAGACCAAGTTGACTGGCATCGGTTTGTAAATAGAATTCTGACTTGAAATCAGGATGGGCAAGGAAACGTTCAGTAAATGCAGATTTAACGGAATTAAAATTCGCCAGATCTACCTCGTTGAATCGCCACGGAACTCCCTTCTTGAGTAACGCAATTAATGGACCGATCAAAGAAGCATGGTGGTCGGTAAACTTCCTATAAAAGTTACAAAAACCTATAAACGACTGAAGGTCTTTTTTGTGTCGAGGAACTGGAAAATCATGAATCGCCGACAGTTTTGATGGGTCCATTGACATGCCTGACGGTGTGATAATATGGCCAAGAAATTTAATTTTATCACGAAGAAATTTGCACTTGCTAAATTTTAAAGACATACCTGAGACAGCTATTTTCTCAAATAAAAGACGGAGGCGACGCATGTGTTCGTCAAACGTCTTTGATGACACCAATACATCGTCGACGTAAATATGAAGATCTCCCAATCCCTCTTCGTTGTGGTTTTCAACCGGATTGGAGAGAACTGACTCTAGGGCCTGTTGGAATGCGGTATTGGATATGTTCAAACCAAATGGTACGACACAAAATTGGTATGTTCGGCCGTCGTACACGAACGCGGTATACTTCCTAACGACACGGTGTAGAGCAACTTGCCAATATCCGGCCGTAAAATCGATACTAGAAAAAATTGCTTTTCCTCCAAAACGGGCGAGTAGTTCGTCAAGAGGGGGCGATGAATCACGCATAGGTTGTATGATCTTATTCACCCGTCTGGCGTCTAAACATAGTCGAACAGAACCATCTGCTTTACCAACACATATAATTGGGTTACTATAAGGCGAGGAACATCTTTCGATGACCCCCCACTCTAACATATGAGCCAATTCCTTTTCAACTGCAGGACGGCGGGCAAACGGTACTGGATATGGGCGGATCTTGAAAGGAATATCCTCACTGACATTGAAACGACAGGTGTATAACAAATTTAATCCGGGACGAGTGCGAAAAATGTGGTGATGATCACGAAATAGATCAACAACTTGATCAAATTGGTGAGACGATAGATTAGGGACCGATAAAAGGTGTTCAGTTATATTGCCAAAAGGTTCTAGATCGTCGTCTACCCGTACACTACAGATTACGTTGTGGTTTGTGGGCGTTTGGAGTTGCCGCGAAATCATTTCCACACTAGCTATACAATGCTCAGGTATCGATTTCGCATAATCTTGTGGTGAGATGGATAATGTAAATAGAGTATCTAAACGATTAATGGCTTCATCATGTGAATGTGAAAATGGTATATTAATTGACCAGCGGGGAAGACATACAACCCGTTCAGAGTAATCTAAACACACTTTGTTTTGGGTCAACCAATCATCTCCTAGGATAATAGAGGTCGCTAGATGAGGAACAACAAGACAAATACAATCAGAGGTATGACCGAGAACAGAGAATGGTATAAGAACTTGGGTAGTGACTTTCCGGCTACGACCTTTTACGGCGGTGGATATGGTCACTCCCGTAACGGGTAAAATCGATAATTGCTGTCCCTCCGGGATGCTTCGTTTGATAGATGCAAAGATCTCTTCAGATATGGCTGAAATAGAAGCACCTGAATCAAGTAGGGCGTTGAATGGTTTATTATAAATAGAAATTGACAACTCGGGACGTTTATATTTTGGCGAGACTCCATCTGTGACAATCTGGGTGGACGGTGTATGTTCATGGATATGCGAGACTTCGTGACGTGACATACTTACGTACGAGTCTCGTCGGCATTTCCCGACAGATCCAATTGTGCTACGGGGCGGGGCCCGGCGTTTTCCGGTGCCTGCATCCGTGGTTGGAAACGATAATTGTCGCGACGAGGAGCATTATAGCGTGGTTGTTGATTGCCATTGTTTTGATGTTGGAATGGTGGTCGAACTTGGTTGTCTTCACGACGTCGATCACAAAATGATGCAGACTCTTCAAACTCCATCAAAACTGATAGCAGTTCATTGGTATCGCGTGGTCCTCGACCTCGAATGGCCATTCCAAGCGGTGTGGGATAGTGCTGAATAATGGTGGACACAAGATCAGATTGCTCGATTGGTGGATTGAGGTATTTGGCCCCAGCAATCCATTTCATGGCATGCGTAGCTAGACCGTCGGATCTAGTGTATTGGTACGGTCGAAACACCTCATTTCGGGCTTTGCGTTGAGTTGCCGAAGACCAAAAATGCTGGAGGAATAATCGGCGAAACTCAACGTATGATTGGGGTGATGGGATTAATGACTCATACCAAATTTGTGCATCTCCCACTAAACGACGATGTACAGAAATAAGTTGTTGGGCCGGTGACACAAATACGCTTTCGAAGTAGGCATCGACCTGACCAATAAACTTCTGTGGATGTATGACTTTGATCTGTCCGGAGAATTCAGCTACAGCGTCCTGAAACCGCTCTTGAGATCCCAAAAAAAATGATCTTTGTGAATCAAAGGTATTCAAGAGGCTGGTTTCAGGGATCGTCGGGGGTATCGAAGACACGTTATTGCTATCAGACGAATTGAGAGGGACAGTAGTAGATGACAAGATTGTGGGCTTCAGAATTTGTGACAGATCCGGGTTCGTCGATGCTCGGTACTGATCCGACAACCGAGTTACCTCCTTCCTCATTTGAATAATTTCATATTCTAAGGTATTAAGACGACCATCGGTAACCTGTTTGTCAGTGGTTTGTTGGATAGCCCGATTTTTTATGACAACACTCTCATCCTCTAATTTGGCCAAACGAGTATCCGTTAGTTGGTATCGCTGAATACATTGATTAATTCCCTCTTCCGTCTTTCGATGTAGAGTTTCAAACTGTGTCTCCGTTCGGGAATGATTAGCATTCATTTTAGCCATCATTTGCTGAAGTACCGATTGAACACTTTGGTCTGTTTTCGATTGCTCGGATACGGCTTTTGCCTGAGGGCCAGAAGTTGTCACTACAGACATAGTAGGATTTGTGGTGGTACTCAAAATTGACGTAGTCGATGGTGTGGTTGATGTTGTAGTATTCGTAACGGGCAGCATCTTGGTTCTCTCTTGCGGGAACAGACTATCAATCAAACGATCGGGGGGACGAGTCTCTCGCTTGCCAGCCGCGTACATCAACGACGAATAACGAGAATCACACAGCCAATACAGAAAACACATGTCTATTCGTAATGAGTGAATCAAAATTCAAGATAAATAAAATGACTACTTCAAAAAGAAATATATATTACTGTTGACTAGACACAACACGAACACAACCAAACGTGATTCGTATATTACGCAATTCAAGACAGAGAAAAAAACAAATGATATAATAGAGTAGTGAATATAATATATATGATATTATAATAATATATATAATAAGAATAATACGATAGAAAACTTCGCTTTCAATAACAAAATATACTAATGAAATATTATGGATGGATGTCATCGCCGATACGTCGGGACGACACTCAAAGCACACTAACAAATTTGGTAATATATTCAAATATCATCCTTGGCCGGGGTAATCTCATAAATCACTTAAACAAACTATCTATAAACACAATAAATTGACAACATATACACTGTCATCAGAGATCTCGCATAAAAATAAAAAAGAATAAAAGTAAAATCAAGACAACATACATGCGAGAGCATGTCTATAAAAATTCACCTACGCAGAAATGGTGGCGAATGTTACAAAAATCATGACGAAAATTTCATGAGAGAAAGTAGAGAAATATATATATATAGATAATTGTTCACCACATTAAGTATCAATACTCTTTCTTCAAATTATATACTACTCGTAATGCAACGAGGACCTAACAGCACGTATACGAAACGTACAACGAAAAGCACAGGCGTGCGACATCCTATAACGCGAGCGATATACGTGCTCTCCGGTCACCACGGGACATACAATTTGTGGACAACTTATAACTAAACATCAATGTGTGCACGGGCCTAACGGGGATAAAATATTTCAAGTTCGGTCTACCAACCGTGAGAATATGATTAGAGATCAAACCGTACCTATCACGGTTACATAGATAATATAATATAACGGTTTTTTTTTTTTTTTTATGCAGTATACATAGTATGTAAATATCGATGACACTGATTTATCATTGTTATGAAATAAATAATACGCAAACGCGGAAATAAATACGGCGGACGGAGAAGTCTTTATCACAATACCGATATCAAACGAGAAAGTCGACATACTCGCTGATCGGTGATAACGCCAAATCATTAATAAATATATTTTATATATACGATATTATGTTCAAATAAAATAAACTATTAAAACGTCATAAATTAGGACGAGGAGATACGATAATATTAATGATTATGCAAAACGTTGTAGTAATTAAAGATAGATATCGGGGAACGATCGCACAGCCGTACTGGAACGACACGCACCCAATTATAAATATTAACACTGTCGTTCAACAGCGGTAGACCGATAAGAAGCAATTACGAGCGGTTACACAATAGAACCAAAATAGATAGGATGAGACATATAATATACAGGTGCACACAAAGACGCGTACAAATAATATACTTAAAATTAAGCCCTAATGCTCTGCCGCTCAAATCTGCACTGCAATGACGACGAACACCTCCTCGCGATGTCGATGGGATGTCGATGGAACCTCCGAGAGCTGGGTCGGCAACATCCGGAACGACGGGAATACACACACACTATCATCCTCCGATCCCAGCATGGTGGAGAGCCGGATAGCCCGACACTGTTTTAATCACCGGAGCATTTCTGAAATTAACGCAGACAGTACTGGTTCTACGCAACACTTAGGCATACGCATATATACGTTTATACACCTCCCATGGCCGGTATTGTTACACTACCACGATGCATGGTGGGATACTATATATCTAATAGATATTATATTAGACCGACAGGTCATCAGTGCATGGTATATACACTTGAAATAATCCTGGCAAGGTCGCCATCTGTAACATCTCGCACGGGGCCATACCCAGATTCGGCGTGGAGTGCACATTGACGAGGCTAGCATAGGTCGCCAACCCACAGCCGAGATTCGGAAACCGGAGCATATGGGATTTTTTTTTACATATAAAATGAATAAGTGACTCGGAAAAGGGGAAAAAGTTAAAAAAAAAAAACATAGATATGGGGAGTGATTATTTAAAGTATATTAGGAATAAAATTTTAATTTATGACCAAGAAAAGCCATACGGCATAAAAACTTGGCCGCCACTGAAGGTCACCGATCAGATACAATAGATCAATATAAAATATAAATACATAATAGAATAAAATATGGAATTTGACTGTATGTCAATTTCAAGCATGGCTCCGGATATCGGTCACCAGCGTATAAATAAATCAATAATAACATATCCACATAAAACATAGTATACGTATACGGATCATCAGAATATTATAATATATAATTTCAAAGAGCACCAAAGGTGTCAAAACCTATTTAATTTTTATTAATACAAATTCACCGGCCAAGGTGTGGGTGTGTGTGGGTTGTATTCACAACATTAATAAAATTATACTACCATCATTGTTCAGGGCCGTTGAGCGTCGTCCCGAAGACGCACTCGGCGATTTTCTTCTTCTTTACTCCGACATGCTGTGGTCCGTAGAAGCGAAGAAAATATACTAATACGAAAAGGCCGTGACCGGGCGGGTTGTTCACCGGACAGCGTTGCATAATAATGTTGCGTAATAATCATCAAATATGTTTGGCCGGTGAACTTTACATTTTTACATTATTATTACCTATGCCGTTAATGAGGTGTTAATAATACGATACAGTGTCGGCCAGTCATCCGAACCACGGGTACTAGGTAGGTATACGTGACAGTGTGTGTGTTGTTTGGTGTTACCTATGAGCGGAGGCAAGAGGGGACCGTGGGACGGAGAGCATTATCGCATCATGGTTCATAATAATTAATAAATGACAAATATAATTTCGATCGTTACAATGTCCCGCATAAATTTTGATCGGAACGCGGGAAAAAAATCACAAAATCGTGAATGTCCCGCAAAAATCGGGACGGTTGGCAACCCTGCTCACAGCTGTGGAAAACGACGCTAGCGCCCTCTACTATCACAATTTAAATCTCGAACTAATTATCAGTTTATCACACTTAATATTTAATAATTTGAATTTATGGTATATGACCATATTGGTTAGGTAATGGGGAGGGAATATTGGAATTATTATAGATTCTATTCCACGATTTAAGATACATATAAATATACTTTATGTAGTTACTACTACTACTTAGTCGCAATCGCAAACAAAACTTTGTTATTTTGTATAAATCAAGCAAATAAAAAACAGTGCCGAACTAAAAAAAAGTTGTCAAAATTAGTTAAATCATGATTAAAAAGGTAATAAGTAGCTAGTACTTAAATGTAAAAAGTGTATAAATTAATTAGTTCATAAATAAATATATTGGTTGTTTTATATAGCTTGATAATTATAATAAAATCTATATAACTTATATTATAATTTATAATATATTATTACTATTATACTTGTACAGCTGGAAAGCAGACTTCAATAAAATCTTAAATGTTTGGAAAATAATATAAAATTTTAAAATTAAATTAGTAAAAAGAATAATTCTTTTGTAATCATTATTTATGCCACAAAACTGAAAATAGAAAATTTAAAATTCAGCAGGCAACCGGCAGCGATACGGTAGTTAACTTTTCTCTCACATGGAGCGCTTACTGTAATTTCCAGCACCACAATGAACTCAATTTTGTTCTCACCTTATCATATGCCAATGGGCAACCTGTATATCTTAAATCGTGCATAATATTAACTATAAATATAATCATTACAAACGTCATAACTGATGATATCACAATACTACAGATAATAAAACATAATCATAATAATAATCGCAATAATAGTCGCAAAAATAATAATTGTAATAAAATAAAATTTAATAATTATAGTAAAAATATTTTGTTGGTCACACTGTAACATAATAATAATTAAATAATACAAAAGAGATAAAATATTAATTCAGTCATACCATACAGATAACAATTAACAAATAGCATCATAGTCATAATCATAATGTAATATCATGCAACCCAACTACCCAACGTAAGTAAGTTGTACCTCGTCATTTAAATCGTTCAATTTTTTTTTTTATTAATTAATAATTATAGTACACATAAAGTTAATCGTGCTTTATTTGTGTGTTATATGAAATAGCTTTTAAAAAATTGTTAATTGTCCTTTTTCCTTCATTGTAATCCACGCAGAGCCGTTTTAATGTTGTTTGATTTTTTACTGTTATTTTTCTTTTTTTTTATTGGTTGTATGAATCCTAAACTATACTGCCTTAATTTAGTATCATCTACAGCAACTTCTAATCTAGTTTTTTTTATCACCATATAGATGGATGGTTATGACCTATTAGATTGGAGAATCTATGATTCCATCCCTCAGTCGAGTTATTTGTCCTGTGTTCATCGCTCAATGTTGCGTCGTGGACATTCCAGAGGAAACCTTGGTTGAACTTTTTTAAATTTTATATTATTTGCCGTACAATTTATTCGCTTGAAAGTGCCAGTTACATATGTGGAATCAAAATAATCGACTAAATCTAGGGCAGTATCAGGCATAATAGATTTCAAATATAACATTCCCTGCTCAACATCTGTCAGAGGTAAGAATGCCAAGCCATCTAACATTCCACAGAATTTATTAAAGTTAGAGTCTTCACGGTATAATTGTTTTAGGCCTAAAGATTGTACTTTTCTGTGAGTTGATTGTGATAAATGATAGAAGCACCCACGTATATTAACTTCTCTGTTAAATATTTTATGCACAGCTTTAATTGCTGCCTTTTCAAAATCTAAGTGGACATATTTTGGATCTAGGTAAAGAATTTTTTCTGCACACTTTTCAATTAATGATTTAAATAATAGTTTATAAGTCTCATATGTTTTTCGTTGTAATAGGCAATAAATTGCAGTTGTAAATATACCATCTACAACCACTCGGATTACATACAATTGCAAAAATAATTTTGGTGCTAGTGAAAAATTACCGTCTAAATACCAAGTACTGGATTTTGATAAATTGTTCATACCTTCTACAGTGGCGAAAATCAAAATCCTTTGTTCAGAATCAAAGCCATTGTCAAAAATTAAAAGATTTTCATACTCAGGATGACCTGTAGTACACCACTCATCTGCTGAACATGAATTTTAAATATAATAGTAATATTAATAAATAATAATAATAAATTTAATTTAGGTACGCACCATCAATGATAAAATTGTCAAGACTAGTTGGTTCAATAGGATTTAATTTTGAACGTTGATTTCTCAAAGTTCTTTTCACATGATCTTCCACTGGCATTTTTGATCTGATGTTACCGTCTAACTTAGCAACTCCTTCTGCATATACTTCTAGTGGCTTAGATAGGCCAATTTTTGATTGTTCTTTCATAATGCATAGTGCTTTTTCCACATCTACCTTTTCACTATCTCCTAAGTGGTTATGATCGGACTTCAATACAGGGTCTTCTTTTTTAACGTTAGTATATAATTCTCCCATACATTTAAAGGAGGACCTTTTTGAACATCTCCATGTTATTTTGGATTTACCAAAATGCTTTAAAACATACATGTACCAATTGTACCCGTTGTAACACAACTTCTCACAACCTTTATTTGATGTTATAATCTCCATAACTTGGGTGTAGGACGTGTAAGTACAACAATTACAGCCAACAACCAAGTGTATACTAATGGAATACTACATATTATTTTGTTAGTACCTATTTGGATGGATACAAATACCTGTCATTTGTCAATAAATTTCAATTTTATTACCCGACTAATATTTTGACTGGTTTAAAGCAAAGTTCAATTTACTTACTTCATTCACTAGTATGATTATCAGTAAATGTGTAATAAAACATAATTGGGTGTATTGTGATTCCATTCCCCTTGTATAAAACCATTGTAATATAAGATTAAACTTGAACAAATAATAAACACTCATATTATTTTCCAAACTTATATTTATATAATTATATAATTTCCCAAAGTGCCTTCGCTGGGTTCTTCCCTCAAGGTACTACATATCTAATAATTTAAAAAAAACATCATTTATGCTTATTTAACTTTTTTTTTATTTACAGATTGTATAAACTAGATTAAAAATAAAAAAATATTATACAATAATTATTATATTAAATATAGATGTATTAACATTTATTTTATATTTTAATTTTTTCGGAGGACTTTTTTTCCGTGAGTTTTTTTTCATGGGCTTTTTTCCTTGGTAATTTCTTTTCTATGGGTTTTTATTCCATGGGCTTTTTTTCCGTGGACATTTTTTCCGCGATTCGATTTGAATATTCTAACTTAGATTGAAATGTAAATCTTTAAATATAGGTAATAAGTAGAAATTAAGCAAGTATGTAAGAAATTAATGTAAATTTAATATGTAACGCCGTCAGCCGGCTAATAACCATGTAGTTGATGCTATAGAAGTATAGACCAAAGACAAGTATACTATGCTATAGACAAGAATTGCCATTTGCCACAAACAATTAATAAAAAAATAAATAAAATTCCGTTATCAAAATATAACGATTAAACAACTATTGAACAGTGTAGCCGCAAGATTGATTGAAACCGAGTTTTATTCAAAATTTCATTCAAAATTAATCTTTTTTACCCGCCAGTATGGAAATTCAAAAAAAAAACATTTATTAAAAGGTTTGTTTGCGCCGTTATTGATCCTGCGATTATTGTGCGGTTGTCAGCAACAACTCAAGTATTTGTGTTGTGGATGGGAGCGGGAGGGGTTACCCACAGTCTAAACTTTAATATACAACATAATATTATAACTAATCTTACGGACGCAGTGCGACAAAGGTATATTATACACAAAAAAGATGTATAATAATAACAATAATAATAGTATGCAATAAGCATCCTGGAAATTATGACCCAACACACAAATAATAATACCTAATAATAAATCAAAACATGCGATTTTTGCAAACACTAAACAATAATAAAAATAAGACCGGAACTGGATCTTGGTAGCACGACGTATACCCTAAACTGAAACAGCGCCATTTTTAATCATCGACTTACATCACCAGCACTGCTGTACAGAATTTCGAAATATGTCACACACCGGTAGAAGAACTTGAGATTTGAACCTGCTATATGACAGACCAACTAAATGAGTAAATTAATATTGGATTTATTTTCGATTTTTAGCAATAGATTTTATGAAAATTGAATTATTTATAAAAAAAAAAATTGAACAGTGGCAATAGATTTTTTACAATTTAAATAAGTAATAAATAAAGAAATTGAACAGTGGCAATAGATATTTTCATAGGTCAGAAAAGTACAAAATACATTAATCAAACAACAATATATATTTGATAATCGGATAGGCAATAGATTTTTGGGAACCCTTGAATTCTGTTATCAAATATTGCTAGCGGAACGTACATCTATTGAGTGGGCTACCTATATAGTTGTGGTGTTAGTGGAGGAAAAACCATCTCAACACTAACAACCAACGATTCTGACAGATCAGAAGGTTTTAAAAAAAATAAAAAAACAAGTTTGTTTCGATACCAGGTTATAAAACCGAAATTTATTGTTCGGCAAACAAAACAAAAACAATCTATTTAACAAAGTAAAATAAAAGTAAATTAAAGAACAATGCAACCCGCGCGGTGCGTTTCGGCGTGTTTTTTAAACAAGTCGCGAATCGTGGCGGTAGCCGTAGACAAACCGGTTAGGGGCACGGACTTGTGCGAATACCGGTCACGAAAAAAGAAGTGAGTCGTCACGGCGTTCGATGGTGGCTTCGAGCCCGTAACGGCGAAAAAGCTATCGCGCGCGGTGGGAGAAAAGCGTACGAGAAGTCGTCGCGGGCGACGTGACAAAGAGAATACAAATACAAGTAAAATAAGTTACAATAATTCACACAGTGAATAATACAAGGAACACAGTAATAAAAACAAGTATAAAAACGTTTACAACAAGTACAAATAATTCAATGTTAGGAACAATAATAAAACGAACGCGCTAGCGTAAGTGGTGATAACACGTCGTAATCACCACATTACTCCCCCTCGGCAAGAAAAAACAGACTCGTTTTTTTGGGGGAAATTTGATTGATTGCGCGGCGTATGAGTGGTCGGCGACTGGGTCTTCACGCGCGACAAACGCTGGTTTGAGCCGGTCGATGGAAACCCACGTCGTTGATCGGTGGCGCTGTTCCTTGAACGTTTTTTCGCGGCGTTCCAAAACCGCGAAAGGTCCCTCGTATCGTGGCTGGAGTGGCGGCTGGACGGAGTCGATTCGAAGAAAAACATGACTAACCTGGCTCAAGTCTGGTACGAACGTAGCGCGTCGTGTGTTGTGGTTGGTATCGGGAGTGAAACGTACTTGAGCCATGTAGTCGCGGAGAGCTGTACACATCAACAACGGTAGCGTTGTTGATGTGTGGCGCGATCGTTGGTCGTGCGCGTTATAAGGGACGCGTCATGGGCGGTAAGCGTGAATAGCTTCCTCGAGGGCGAGGAACCGCGTATCTTGAGCGCTCGAAGTTGTCGCCGCGTTTCTGCGCGTGACCGGGTTCGGCTCACGCGAGTCGTAATTGGGAGAGTTCTGCTCGACGGGAGCCATCTCTGCGAACTGGGACGCTTCCCACACGCGGTCAGCGCGTTCGGCCAGAAATTCGGTGGAGCCTGTGAGGCCGGCGACGACGGCGCGGACGGGTGGTGGGAGCTTGCTCATCTAGAACGCCACCAAAGCTTGATCCAACATCCCGTCGTGGTAGACGTCCCTCATGTCGCGCAGCAGTCTCGACGGAGTGCGGTCACCCATGCCACCTGGCTGGATCATGCTTTGGAAACGCGTGGCCTGGGGGATGCTGTACGTCGTGACGAGGCGTTGACGAACCGCGTCGTATGATGCATGGGGCCCCAAAAGATCCATGATGGCTCGCACGCCCTCTACATCTAGTGCCTCAAGCACGTGATTCACGCGCGACAAATCTGAGCGTATTCGCTTGTTCGCGAACATGGCGTCCGCGTGCGTGAACCATTGGGTTGCGGAGCTGCGCCAGAACCCTGACAACCTGACATGCGCGACCGCCGAGACCTCTGTACTCGCGGTCGAAACAGCGGACGATGTCATTGTGGTGGTAAGCGACGTGATGCCGGGCGTCGAGGCGATGACGGTGAGCGGTGCGGTAACAACCGGTGCGTCTGACAGCATGCCGTGCGATTGCGTGGATAAACGTGGGTACAGACGATACAGTACAGCCCCGGTACAGTAAAGCTGCGTCCACACCTAACAAACGTTTGGGGAAACATTGTTTGACGAACGTTTGTCAAACATTTTATTAATGGCAACAAATGTTTGTTTATAATTTGATGTTCGCTATATGTTTGCCAACAGTCGCGACAATGTCAGATATACAACAAGTCGCATGCTGCATTGGCGCTGCTGCGTTTGTTATTATGCGTAATAAAATATCAAAAAAAAAAAAAATAATAAAAAAAGAAGGTGGTGGGAAAGACAACGTTTTCAGAGAAGAAAGAATTACAGTGGTGAGAATTTCATTTTAGATTTACATGAAAGTGTATTTATTAGTAATTATAAGTATTTATTTAGTAATTTTACCAGAATGTCAAGTATTGATTTCGAATTTTTAATTAATTTAATTGGCCCAAAAGTCACAATAGAAAACACTAATTTTCGTGAAAATATTTCTGTGGCAGTGCGTTTAGCAATAACTTTACGATTTTTATCAAGTGGTGATTCATATCATTCTCTAATGTATACGTTCAAAATATCAAAGCAGTCAATATCACAGATTGTACCTGAAGTATGCGAAGCATTAATAACTCGCATTCATGCTTCTATAATGGTAATAAAATACACTTTTTTACTATATTGTTACGTCCCGACCGAACGTCGATTCATACATCAACGTAGAGATGAAATACTGATGTTTACAATGTAATAATGTCTTTATTTTCACAAGTTATTAACAATTGATACAAAAATACAGTTTATATGCTATAAAGGTGTTGGTGAGCGGTGTTACGACCTTACTCTGAAATATTGTTTTAAATGACAATGAGTGGTTTTACGACCTGCCTCTAAGTGTCTTAAATGTCCCTAACCGTCTGATTCAAATTTAAGAACCGTTTGGCTCACATTTTAGAAAAACCCGTCTGGCTCACATTTTAAAAACCGTCTGACGAGCTCTTGTCGTGGTCTCTCTTATATATGCTCGTATCCGTAGGAGTAGGTGATCGTACGTGGTGGTGAAATCTGGCACAAGGCAAAATTTGAGTCTCCTGGTGTAATTGGTTATTCTAGTCGATTCACATCCTTTCTTAGTAACAGTGACTTTCCGAGAAGAGACGTGTGACAATGCTTTTGTAGTTTAATTATCTATGCCTTTTTTACGATGACCTCAGCATGTTATTTTATATCAATTGCCTACTTAGTTATATCACTACTCATAGTAGAAACTTACACTATGTTTTGAATATTGATAGGGTACGTAACAATATATATAATATATTATATATGCCTACAGCGTGTTCACGTTAAGAGGTACCACTGAATATCTCAGCTGACTGTATAATATAATATACTAAATTTTATTCTACTTGTTTTTTTTTTAGACACCATCAGATACAAACAGTTGGCTGAAAGTTGCTTTTGATTTCGAAGATAAATGGAACTTTCCTCACTGCATAGGCGCCCTTGACGGAAAACATATTCTATTGCAAGCTCCGTTTAAGACCGGAACTGAGTTTTTTAATTATAAAGGCCATTTCAGTATAGTATTAATGTCACTTGTTGACGCGAACTACTCGTTCACATACGTAAATGTTGGCTGTCGGGGACGTATTTCCGGTGGTGGTGTGTTCAAAAACACTGACTTATGGAAAAGTTTGGTAAACAAATCTCTAAATCTACCTCAGCCTAAATGTTTACCTAGTAGGGATATTTCTATACCATACATTATAGTGGCTGATTATGCATTTGCACTCAGTGAGAATATACTAAAACCATATCCAGGCAGTGGCGTATTTTTTTTTTTTTTCTTTTTGGGAGGGGGGGGGTGTCCTCCATATCTTGACACCCCCCGACATTTAAAAAAGTCCTAATATATTGGACATTAGTGTTGTCCCCGGTGTTGTCACTTATTTTATAGTATACCTACTATTTTTATCAAATTTAAAACTTCTTGTCAATTCCTAACATATTAATTTGTTAAAAAATTAATTCAATGTCTTTTTACATTAGTAAATAATACTAAAAATTTTGTTTATGGGGTTCAATAAATGTTGACACCCCCCGAGAAATCACCCAAAATACGCCACTGTATCCAGGACACCAAATGAAAGGAAGTAAAGAAAGAATTTTTAATTATCGATTAAGTAGAGCACGTAGAGCGTAGAGTATCCGAAAATGATTTTGGCATTATGAGTTCTATATTTAGAGTACTTAGAAAACCCATGTTACTAAGTCCAGATAATGCAACGTCAGTTACCCTTGCATGTGTTTACTTACACAATTTTCTTCGGGCTAGTAAAACCTCTAAAAACTCTTAAACTCCACAAGGAAGTCTTGATGTCGAAAATGAATCAGGAGAAATTATACCAGGGACATGGAGAACACATTCAGAAAATACATCATGTTTACCTCTTTCACGTATTGGACGCAAGTCAGGAGGAAACCCAAAAGCTATAAGAGACGAACTTACGACATATTTTACAAGTGAACATGGAAGTATTCCTTGGCAAGATGAATACGTTTAATTATAAAAATTATATGTATATATTATGTAGTTTTAGTAAATAACATATTGTTTGTAATTGTTCAAGTATCACTTTATTAAATTGATTTTCCTTTTCATATTAAATAAATAAATAAAAGTTGAATAAGTCGGCAACTTGCACGTGAATTTATATATGTTAAAAAAAATTATAACTTACATCATTCTATACAAATATAATAATATATAAAGTAGAAAAATGAATAACAAATGAATATTACTTATTAAAAATATTAAATATATACAACTATTAAATATAACATACTTTAATAAAATTGTACATAATCTTGCATATTGAAGTTTTGTAATTGTGGAGATTCTCTCGCCTGTTTTGTAGAAGTAGAAGGAGTAGAAGGTGGTTGTGGTGATGGTAAATTCTGTTCTAATGGCTGAGGTACCGAAGCATCGTGTGTATATTGGTCCATTTCGGTTTTAAATAATAGGTTGTCTATCTGATTTTTAAATAAACACACAGACATTGTGTTTTTAATTTTCCTTAATCTAAATTCAACTAATTCCCCATATACTTTAAACTCATCCCTTTGTTGGTTCTCTTGTATTTTTGATTAACAATATTTCATAATTGCATATGCTTTTTTCGTTTGATCATCGTCTTCATTATTTCTTTTTGGCATTTTTGGGCGTTTTGGCGATAAAAAAAGATTCTTTTTTTTTTATCTAAATTTGCTACACTTTGTTCAACATTTTCAGAATGATTTTCAATCTCAACAGAATTAAGTTCACTGACAGTATCCTCATTGCCCGATTCTGATTCAATTAAACCAGAATCCAATAAATTACTTTCATCATCTTCACTGGTATTAGATCGCGTAATTCTTGGTGTATTTTTATTAGATAAAAAGTAGAAATATTTATATGCATACCAAGGTGTTTTTATATCATCGCTAGACATACCAGGTTTTAAAATCAAAGCCTTTTTTTCTCTGCGATACTGAGTTAGAAGAGATTCAATTTTTTTTCTTACCTCTTGTTCCTCAGCGTTAAGTTTGTTAGCAATATCAATAAATGCATCAGTACGTCTTATCTTATTTTTATAATCGGGAGATTTTGTGTTCCATAAGCAACTGGCATTCTCATATAATTGAATTAATTCGATTATTTTCTCTTTGGACCACTTTTCACTCATTTTGTGACTCGGAAGTCGGTATATTAACACTGAATAAAAAAATAGAAAGAATAAAAGACACCACTATCCATGTGTGGTGTACTGGGTCACGTGCAAACTGAATACTGGTTTTCTTGATAATTAAATTAATTAAAATTAATATTAGTATAATAAACAATACTACATATATGTATATAACAGAATATTTATATATAAACGCGCGATATTACCGCATTATCTCGTTATAGTCTGGAATATCACAAAATAATAATTTAAAAATAGTATATTGTTTAAATAGTCTGTCACGTATTGACACATCGCCTCACGTTTGTATCCGTTCAGAATTTAAAATTATTAAATTACATTAATAAACATTTAATTAAATAATTAAATTAAATAAATTATTATTATTATTTAAATTAATATTATATTATTTATATAATTTACAAACATACATTCAAAATGTTCGCTTAGTGAGCGAACATTTTTGTTTGGATTATTGACAAACAAATTTGTTTGAAAACACGTCTACATCAAACAAACGTTTGAAACACATTCGTCAAACGTTCGACAAACGTTTGCTAGATATTTTTGGTGTTCGGCGAACGTTCGACAAACGTTTTTCTAATTGTTTTTTAGGTGTGGACGCAGCTTAACAGAACGACGACGCACGTGGTCGAAACGAAATACCGGCGACGGACCTGCGAACGCGCGGACTTACACTGCGTTCAACGGCGAGCTGAAACGGAAAAAAACTTGCGTTCGGAACAAGAGGTCACCAATGTGGTGTTAGTGGAGGAAAAACCGTCTCAACACTAACAACCAACGATTCTGGGAGATCAGAAGGTTTTAAAAAAATAAAAAAACAAGTTTGTTTCGATACCAGGTTATAAAACCGAAATTTATCCAAGTATGGATACTTACTTATAAATTTTCTAACTTCCAATCTTGTAATACATTCAATTCACTCTTTTTCGATTTCAGACATTTCATGAACTTCCACCAACGACTGAAATTTAAGTGCATATTATATTAAACACTTGCTCATTAAAATAATCTATAATATGCTGGTTAGTAAAATATTACTTGTATATCATAGTTGTCTAATAATCCTAAATCTGATTCTACTGTATCTCCAGTATTTCCTCCGAGGTCAGACACAACAGAAGTTAATGCATCATCAGTTCTATCTGCTTGAACATCGGTTTGAAAACATTCCAGGGCTTGAAATCGAAATAAAAATTTTCGATTTTAATTATAATTTTGCTTATCGATATTAATATTTTCTGATTTCAATTTAAAAATAATATATTGATTTTATTATTTTTTTATTGATGCAGAATATCGATTTAATTATATTATGATTTCGATTATAAATATAATTTTCTTTTATTTCGATATTAGTTTAATTTTAAAATTTAAATAACATTATTTCGATATTAGTTTAATTTTAAAATTTAAATAACATTATTTCGATATCAATGATATTAGTGAATTATAAGTTAGCTGATAAGGATGTACATAGATTGATAATATAAACTTTATTCCACTGAAACTTCGCTCGACACTAACCTGAAAAAATAAAAATAAAAAAGTTTACATGGAAAAACAAAGTAGGTATTATCATTAAAGTATATACCTGAGTAGCGAGTACAGCAAGAACAATATTTGCTAGCTTATAAAGATCAGACTTATCGTGTTTTTGGGATTCCCAGAATGCAAGTATGTTTGTTTTATAATGTAGACGCTCAACATCTTTAAAATTATGTAAGCTAACAGATATATAATTTATGAAATTTGTGTCACTACGATTACCTACTTGAAACAGATGATTGTGATGACAAGAACAATTCAAATCCATCAGTAGTTTCTGTAGTATTATCAGAAGTATCAACATTAACACTGGCTGAAAAAAAATATACTATTATTTATCAGTTTACCATTATAAGTTAAAATAATTGTTTTTATTAACCAGTGTTAACCTATAGCTGAGTTATCGACATCAGTTTGACAGACATTATCCTGTATCTGAATCATAAATGACCATGTTTTAATTAAATGATTAATCCTAGTAATTTTGTCAGTTTCATTTAACATACATTGATAACGTGGATCAAGGAAGATTGCTAAAAAAAAAAGTTTCAATTATTACCAAATACTAAATAGAGACCAATTTTATTATTCAGCAGAAAACAGCATTCTTAATAGTGAATGTGTAATGTGTACACTGTTTTTAGGACTCATGTGTACACACAATAATATAATGTTTTTCTTTTATAATATAATTTTTAAAGATATTAACAAATATATAAGACATAAGAACATATAAACTTTTTTAAGCTTTTGTTAAGAATAAATAATGTTTTGGTAAACAGCAACATCTGGGTTTATGTCTTTTTTTTGAAGACCAATAAGAGTAGCTATTTTAATAGGCGTTAATGCATCAACCTATATATTTGAAAAACATAGGTACATCTTATACAGTGTTTAGCAACCTTATTTTTTAGTTTTCCCCTTTAATTTTTTCACAACTTTTGTTTTATTTATTTTCTTATGGACATCTTCATCTGACGGTACTTCATCATCCTCATCAGTTTCTTAAATACAGTCTCTTACTAATTCATTTGAAGACATATTAATATATTCTTGATGAAATTTACCTGGTATAATTCCATCTGTACACAGTTTTAATAAATCTTTAGATTTTTTCTTTAGAAATCGAAAGATTTGAAGTATATGCTGTAACGGGTAGATTTGTTGTTATTTATTAACTACCAAGATTACAAAAATGTACATACCATGATGGTAATCATAATACTTTATTTAATTGATACATCATAATATAAATCACTAACATCATTATTTTCCGTGTTTACTAGAATATAATAATAAATAATTATCAGCACCATATTACTAATAATTCATCGTGCATATTAGTATACAATATTAAATAATAACCTGCAGCAGGTAAAAAAATATAATCATGTATATTAGAATATAATATCAAGTACCAATCGGCCACGTGTAAAAGAACATAAATTAACTAATATAATAATCATGTATATTAGAATATAATATTAAGTACCAATCGGCCGCGTATAAAAGAACATAAATTAATAATATAATATTTTTGTGTTACATTCACAATATTATTATGTGTAGAGTACTCACAAATTCTAATTTATACCGCAATGTAACGGCTTCACGTATTTCCACTGGTCCTGGCAACGCGCGGCGAGACACGCACAACTGGCACAACTTACAGCCGAACATGGTCGGACCTCTAACTAATAGCCGAGAGTGTCAAACCTGCTAACTATGTAAGCTGCTAGTCACTAATTATCACTGTGATGGTACTGTTGCTTTGGTCGTCGACCAGCGGTCTTATATCATATTATTCGACGATACTACTGGTGCAGTGGCGGGTGTTTGCCGGTGCCAGATTATTACTATCCCAACAAAAACACTTCGTTGACTCCGTGTAAAAAATTGCTAAGTAAAAAAAAACTAGTCATCTATAAGACTTAAACATTATAAAGCTGTGATATCAAGAATAAATGCTAAGTAAATTAAATTTTAAATTAATTGATTCTATCTCAATCATTTATTTACTTGGCTAGAATTTATTTTCTTTATAAATTAATAACTAAGACTTTTTTATAAAACAAATTTAGTATCATTTGTCATGGAAATTTTTTAAATAGTCCAGTTATGAATAGACATGTTTATTCGTCGAAATATATAAATTCTAGCCAAGTAAATAAATGATTGAGATAGAATCAATTAATTTAAAATTTAATTTACTTAACATTTATTCTTGATATCACAGCTTTATAATGTTTAAGTCTTATAGATGACTAGTTTTTTTTTACTTAGCAATTTTTTACACGGAGTCGACGAAGTGTTTTTGTTGGGATATCAGTAGTTTTTTTATAACATATTTTTAAGTACTGGCATGTAATATGTAATTTTTTATGTTCTTATTAATTAATTTTATTATTATGTTTGTTTATTTAATACACTAATTTTTTTTAAAAATCATATTCAATTTTTTTTTCCATTATTATAATATGTACATTTTTACCCCCTCGAGGCTATCGTTCAAAATGTATTGCAGTGTAATTACATCGTAGCCATTTATCTATTATCTTTATTAAACATTCATCCATACACATTGTATTTGTCGTTTTTTTTTTCTCAATAATTTCTCCTTTTTCGTAACTTCTGTTTATATGTTTTAGAAACCATTTTAGAAATAAAAAATCACAAATTATAATATAAATAAATAATATAGTAGTATAGCTGGTAGTATGGCCTACTACAACTACAACAAATAAAATGAGATGACAAATAAAACGTAGTTTTTCTACCGGCGCGGCGGCGGCTATACGCATCTACATCGAACGTCGCCAAAAATATGAATGTCATGACAAAATAATTTTAATTAAAATTTTTTATTTTTTCATGATGAATGTCGATAACAGAAATTACGAATACGATAAGCAAAGACGCGGGCAACGGCGGGAATTGCAAGTCCGCAAGTCGCAACCGCTGCCCAGTGTACGACCGCGACGAAAATGTATACGGAATAGAGGGGGTAATACGGTCTCGTGCGCTGCTGCGTGAAACGTAATAACTAAAAACGGTCAAGCACAATATCTTTTTGCTTCAAAAATACTTGATTTTTTTTGCTAATATATTCGTTATTATTCAACCAATTTTTTCGAAAATGACAAATCATGCCCGATCTATTGATACCACAAACAGACCAATCCGTTCATTCATTAGGTCTGTAGCCCTGGCTAAAGAAAAGGGGCAAATTTACACACATTCAATGGGCAAACTCTGGCTCGTGTAATATACTACGGCAGTGACCGCTTCGCTTTTTTTTTACTTAGCTTCGCGCCACTACCGTCGCGCTGGATCTTTTTATGTCTGCTATGGATTTAGTGTATTTAATATGAGTCCTAACTGTTTATCTAGTCGGTTTGACACAATATGGACGGTAAGTTGTTGGATATTGACGACTGATGATGATTAATCCGATGGCATTGATCGCCTGATCAAGCCCCGTCGACGTAGTGCGCACTCTATGGATGATAATTTGATAGATTTCTTAGTTTGATCCGAGTAGCACCGCTACGGCGCCGCGCCGTGAACTTATGAACGAACGTCAATGCGATACATTGTGTTCGTCACAATGCTTGTTCTGGTAAGTACAATGCTTCCGAAGTTGGTTTTGGTATATTTATTATAAATCCCTTTGCATCAGCATTGTATGAATCAAATGCTTCAAGTATCAAGTCATCGTTTTGTAATGGATTTCTGTAAAAATTAATATATTTAATTTTGGATGTTTTTACAATATTTTTTTCCGTATCTTTTAGGACTTTTGGCAACACTTCATCAGCATTTTTTTCCAATTTAGGAAGTTTTGAAATTGTTGCTCTTTCACCTCTATTGACTTTGGATAAACCCTCGAGTTCCTTATAAGTGGAGGCCATTCACTAGGTGCCCAAATTGTTTTATCATTAATACAACGTTCGATCGTCGCATGAATCGAATCGACTGGCATACAACTATGTCCCGGGAGTAAAAAAACGATTTTTATCTAGGTTAAATCGGCCCATTGTTTTTTTAAACAACTCATGATCATAAATAACATAGCTCAATATTTATTTTGGCCTGCACACGAATCACAATACAGGGAAATTGACTTCAACTTCAAATTGTTATTGCAATCTCATAAATATTGATAAATACACGACACAATTTCATTGCAACCACATAAACCGTCAATCTCACCCAACAAATAAGCATACGCATTGCATGTACCAGACTCGTATATACAGCAATTGTAATAACTATATTTACAGCTGTAATATAAATTCATGTGTGGACCCATGGGCGTATTTAAGACTTTCTGAAGGTCAAAACTTGAGCATACAAAATCTCCACCTGCTTTAGATAATTGTTGATCAAATAAAAACATTTGCCGTCACTCTTCTTTTTCCTCTAGATGTTTATCTTCTTTAATTTTTTGTTCTTCGTTCAAGTCTCTAGATAATTTTATACTATCAAATTTTGAACAAAGATTACATTTATCTTTTTTAAGAAGATGAAACCCAATATTGTATTTTTTTGTAAATACTGTCTTGAAAGTACTTTTCGACATAACTGCATGGTTATTTTTCTTACAAAAATCCATGTATACCAAGTATAATCTTGATATATTACCAAATTCTGCTGGTAAGTATTTTTTAATACTTGATGCCGACAATAGTGCGATGGTACTGCAGGTAGTTTTTGAATAAAATAATCTAGATTTTTCATATTTTCAATTGCCACTTCATTTGGTGGACGGCCCTTACCATATCTATCGTTAGAAGAAATGTCAGTATTTGTTTTATTCTGTAACGTATATCTCACAAATTTTTGGGATACATTTTATGTTTTCAATAAAAACTGCCAGCACACTTTTTTCGATTCAGAATTATAAAATCAAAAATAGTCATAGGTAATATTACGTCGGCTAAGTCCATGTTTTGCTCTTACTCCTTTTACAGGTATTTCAATAGCACACAGTGGTGGATTTAGGGGGGGGGGGGGTGTTTGGGAGCTGAAGCACCCACCGTTCCGCGTATTTTTATTAAAAATTACTAATAATTCGACGAGTGTGCGAAGTTTTGGTATGGGCTAGCTGTTCGAGCCAGATATCACCAGGGCGAGCCAAGTCTATCAGACTACAGCTTCTACGGCGGAGGCGGCGCATGCGTCGTACTTATCACTACGTCCACTGTCTGCGTCGCGCACGTGTGTATGATTATGATGTCCACGTAGCCACGTTTTTATTTTTCGTGTTCGTCGTTGTTGTTTTTTAATTTTATGTCGGACTTAATCGCCATTGCGGGCTACACAATTATACGTGTGTGCGTCTTGTTGCTGATTCCGCGTATTTTTAATTATCGTTAAACGTGCCTATATAACACTGTTTGTGCGTATGCCCGTGCGGAACCACGAACGTGGACCGTTCTTTAAGTCGCTCCTTTTCACACGCCGTTCCCTCCTGTCATTTTACGTTGTTAATTATTTTACACGTTTGGCAGTGAGAGCGTGTTGGTCTTCATATTTTACTATGCTTATAATTGTATGACCACCACCGGTGTTCTTGTTGTTGGCGGATGTGACAGTGGTGAACAAGTCGTCTTTGGGACAAATACTTCGGTCCGGAACAGTTGCAGTAGCCGCCGTCGACGACCAGGTCAGAACGTATCATACCCATATTAACATTGTTTGATTTTGTTAACACGACGATTGTTATCAACGCCGTGTGTATTGATTGTTTGTATTTTTTTCATTATCAATCGCCTTCGTAATTGTTATTATTATTTCTATTAAACTAAGTTGAACTAACATAGCATTAAGCCGTTCTCATGTACCTATTGGTGATATATTGTTATGTAAAATACATTATAATTTATTCAGTCCACTTAAAACAAAACTATTTTGCTGTTTAATCATATTTTATAGTACTCTAGTCCTTATTATAAAAAACCCCGGTCGAAATATAACCGTATTCAAGTGAATAGGCTATCGCGACCAAACACTAGCCGTAGGTTATGTTAGGTTAACGGCCAGCTTGCCGTGGAGTTGTAGCAAACACCGGTCGACGACCATGCACAATTTTGAGGTACACTGGTTTTCTATAAATTAGAACAGGTTAACTGATAAGTCAACTGCTTGGTTTTCAATACATTATGTCAACTGTTAATGTGTCGTTGTCTATAATAACTATTAATAACTCGCCCTTATCGACCGGAGCCGTCGGCGGTTGGCCGTCGCGTACCCGCACGAGTCGCCGCCGACTTCAATACTTCATGCTCTCACTTTTCCCGTCGTCTCGACAGCATTTAACGAAATAAAATAAAAACCATCATAATATATCATGAATGAAAGTGAAGAAAAGAAAGGCTCGAAGATAAATGGCAGTATGAGTATACTATCGTATTTTTGTAAAAAACCTAAAAATAATTAATGTGTTGAATCGGATAATAATAGTTGCTCTACAATTTCAAATAAAGTAAGTACATAGTGCATGTTGTGCATATGTGCAACACGTTGGGTAGATCGCCATGATTCCATCATTACATTCAATGAACTTTATAAATTTATTTTAATTTCATTGGAAGAACTGGAGAAAGATACAAACCGAGAAGCATCTGTTAAAGCTTCAAGTTTTAATTCAAGTGTTAAAAAAAGTGAATTTGTAGTAGCATTAGAAACCGTGGCTAATTTGTTTGTATACACGAAGTCTTTAAGTATACAATTACAAAGTTCTAAACAGGATCTATCAAGTGCAGTGGAAAATGTCAAAAATGTACTTAATGTGTTTGAAGACATACGTATAAATCCTGATACAACATTCATTACCTTATTTGAAAATGCAGCTCAAAAATTAAAAATATTTGATGAAGAATTAAAAGTTCCTCAACTTAGTGGTCATCAAACAAATAGGAATAACATTAATGCCACTATAAACCAAAATCCTATGGAATGGTTTAAAATAACAATTTTTATACCATTTTTATACCATATTATTCAAGAATTAAAATCTAGATTCAGTGATAAATTTGTTAAAACTATTCCACTTGAAGGTCTTATTCCAATTCATAAAGATTCATATAGTATCGAAGCTATAGTAAATGCTGCAATGCTGTATTACCAAGATTTACTTTCAAGTTCAGATTTAGTATTAAAAGCAGAAATAAATCTTTGGAAAACTAAATGGAATAACATAGAAACAAACATCCCTCATACTGCTGTTACATCATTCCCGTACTGTGAAGAATATTTTCCAAACATCAAAATCCTATTAAAATTATTTGCTACGCTTCCAGTATCCACAGCAACCGCTGAAAGGACATTTTCTACCTTATGGAGATTAAAAAATTATATGCGCTCTACAATGACTGAGTCTAGACTAAATGGTTTAGCTCTATTAAATATTCATAAAGATAAACATATAGACATTGACTTAGTTGTCGATCAATTTTCTAGAAGAAAGAAAAGAAGAATGCAATTAGAAGACTGGTCAATATAATAATTATAAAACGTTTAAATTATATTATTACATTGTATTCAGTATTGTATTGTTATGTACCTAATTTAAAAAAAATAATAAATGTTAGATTGTTAATAATTTGTATATTACTTAATAATTATGCTTCAGTACCAAATTTTTATCCCGTCCCCCAAATTGTACATGATAAGTAATTTAGGACTATTATTATTAACAATAGCAGTATAGCACCCACCATAAAAAAATCCTAGATCCGCCACTGATAGCACATGCTATTATAAAATCTCACTGTCTTTGAATACTATTTAATTACCAAAATGCTGTAAAAATTTCTTTTCTCTCGTCCTCAGAAAATTTGTATACACATTTATTTTGACACTTAGCAGACAAACAAGGGTTAGGTTGAAGTGTTTTTCCGGAACCCGATAATTTTTCTTTTTTATTATTATTTCTTTTGTTAGATTTCTGACTTTTCCTTAAACTACCTTTCCCAATGTTTCATCTATACTACTGTTGTGCTCGTCTGTATTTTTATTTATAATTCCTTCAATACTCTCATCTATAGTTATGAACTGGGAAATTTGGGAGGCTTCTTGAGAATGGACAATCAAATGGCTTACGTTGGTAAGCATTTTAAATGGCATTTTCAACGATGTTATCAACGTCAATAAGGGAAGGGAACAATTCTTTAGAGCAGTTATTAGATTTAAAATAATTACTATTAATATCAACGCTGGATATTTCAGAATGACAATCTAATTTTTTTTTCAAACCCGGTTGTTGCATATTCAGCATTTATATTATATGATATTACACCTATATTGTTTATACTAACAATAATCATAAGTATCATACTACGATCGGTGGGGACTGTCCATCGGTTATTAGCGAGTAGAAATATATTGTACGTCATTACGATTTATACTGTTAACAATAAATGTCTATATAATACGTTTATGTTATTATTTATATTTATAATACATAACAAATTGGCGACGAAGAAAATAATTATTTAATCGTAATCACTAGTGCATTAGAAGTTTCAAGTATTGTATTCATACTAATACAAAATGGCAACTCCTAAGACAGAATCCATAACGAACTTCAATCAAGTTATTGGGTCACCTGGAAACTTTGAAACAGGTATGGATATCACAATTTTTGAGTCAAAATTGACAAATTTTTTTTGGCAAATTCCATCGAAAATAATATTCAAAAAAGAGCCATTCTATTATCATCAGTCAGTAAGGAAATTCACAAAGTACTTTTTAGTTTATGTGTTCCTAGCACGCCAAACGATGTTGAGTATGAAACTCTAATGAAAAGTTTGAACAAATATTTCAAACCAATAAAATCGTACTTCGCGGCTAGGTATACATTTTATCAAGCTAAACAAAGACAAGATGAATTGGTGTGCCAATGGGGTGCACGTGTCAAAAATCTTGCTTCAAAATGTGGGTTTTCGTCGGAACTAACAACAGTCATTAGAGACATATTTGTTGTCGGAATGGGTTCAG
Organism: Diuraphis noxia; assembly: GCF_037042655.1. Lineage (NCBI taxonomy): Eukaryota > Metazoa > Arthropoda > Insecta > Hemiptera > Aphididae > Diuraphis > Diuraphis noxia. Next base: position 55,477,111 of record NW_028301711.1, read on the forward strand.
GACCAATCCAAGATCGTCTGTTAGAAGAGGATGCCTCAAAAATTGGAGTTACATATTCAAATCTAATGGAAATCGTGACAGCCAAAGAAGCTGCAATAAATGACAAGAGTGGCTGGAAAAAAGAAGAATACGCAGACTTGAAGTACCAACAAAAAAATAATGGACATACTGCCAAGCAGGGGTTCAACACATACAAGGAGTCAAAAATCAAATGCGGGATTTGTGGCCGTTCCAATCATTTTCAAAAAGACTGCAGATACAAGGACTTCGAGTGCAACAATTGTGGTGGAAAAGGTCATTTGTCCACCGTATGTAAAAAGGGTAAGAAAGAAAAGAAAAATATAAAAACACAAAATAAATTTTTGTATGATAATAATGATGATGACGAAACAGTTAATTATGATCTTTCGAATACTTTTTTTTCCATAATTGATCAAAATTTTCAAAATAAAGCGGTGAAACCGTTTACAGTTAATTTAATTGTACAAAACAATAATGTAAGCTTCGAAATTGATACCGGTTCACAACATAGCGTAATTTCAAAAAGATTATATCATCAACTGTTTAGTCATATCAAATTAAAAAAAAATGACATTTCGCTATCTGATTACGTCGGCAACGACATTAAACCGATAGGAAAAATATTTGTCGATTCGGTGTACCAAAATAAAAAATTTACAATGTGCGTTTATGTTATCGACAATGGTGGTCCTCCATTAATAGGTCGAAATGATATAAAAAACATAAAATGTTTTACCTTGTTTAGTATTGAAAATGACGTAAGTGTCGATAGTATTATAAAAAAATATAACAATGTTTTTAAAGATGAAATAGGTACTTTTAACAAATACGAAATTTCATTAAATATCAAAGCGGGGGCAGTACCTAAATTTTACAAACATAGGTCTATTCCATTAGCATTAAAGGGAAAAGTTGAAACCGAAATTGAGCGTTTAATCAAAAGCAACATTTTATTTCCCGTCGACCACAGCGAATGGGCAACTCCAATAGTACCAATATTAAAACCAGACGGCACGGTTAGAATTTGCGGTGATTTTAAAATAACAATAAATCCGTTATTAGAAGGGACTGAATACCCTCTTCCAAAAATAGAACATTTATATGCAAATATTAGTGGTTCAAAATATTTTTCGAAAATAGATTTAAAAGACACATACCAACAAATGGTTATTAAAGAATCTGATCGCAAATATACCACTATTAACACACATAAAGGTTTATTTTAGCTATACACGTAACCTTTTTGGAATAAAGTCGTCAGCAGGGGAGTTTCAAAAAGCTATGGAAACTTCAACAGCAGGTCTTGAGGGCATAGGTATATTCCAAGACGACATTATTGTTGCAGGTTCCACTATCACAGAGCACAATGCTCGTTTAGACAAATTACTAAATGTATTGTCAAATGCAGGTTTAAGAGTAAAGTTGAATAAATGCAAATTTATGCAAAAGTCAATTGAATATTTGGGTCACAGGTTAGATGAAAATGGTTTACACACAATAACAAAACACACAGATGTTATAAACGATGCCATTGTCCCAGAAAATAAAACATTGCTAAAATCATTTTTAGGTTTAGTTACGTATTATATAAAATTTATTCCAAACGCTGCAAATATTTTAAAACCATTGTACACTCTTTTACGTAACGGCAGTGAATGGAATTGGACACCAAAATGTGACCAAGCATTCAATAAAGTCAAACAAATTTTAATTTCGAAACCCGTATTGGCACATTATGATCATAATATTCCGATTAAACTCGTTGTAGACTCATCATCTTATGCACTAGACGCAGTTCTTTCCCATGTGTACCTAGATCGTACTGAAAAACCTATAACATATGCATCAAGAGTTCTATCTGAGTCAGAATGTAAATTTCCACAAATTTAAAAAGAAGCTTTAGCAATTATTTACGGGGTTACGAAATTTTATGACTATTTATATGATAGGCATTTTCTATTAGAAACCGACCATAAACCGTTCATATATATTTTCGGTGATAAGAAAGGTATCCCAATTTACGCGGCTAATAGGTTACAACGATGGGCCTATGTTTTATCATCATTCGATTTCGACATAAAATATGTAAAATCCGAAGATAATACAGCCGATTTTTTATCATGAATAAAAAGTTCAAAATTAAAAATTGAAAATCATAATGAAGAATGTATTAGTCTTAATTTTATTCACGAACAATCACCTTTCACATTAGACTGGTCTAAAATAAAAATTGAAACAAGTAGAGACACAATTCTCGCCAAAGTATTAAACACAGTCAAAACAGGAGAATGGAATAGTGATTTTTCTAAAAGAAAAAGTTTAGCGAGATCATACTTTTGGTGGCCAGGAATGGACAAAGAAATCGAAAATATCACACAAAGCTGCGACAATTGTATTAATGTCAGGCAAAATCCGCCAAAATCTGTAACATCACCTTGGAAATGGCCAGAAAAACCGTGGACTAGAGTGCATTGCGATTTTCTTGGACCATTTCAAAATAAATATTTTTTTGTCATTGTTGACGCAACCACAAAATGGTTAGAAGTATTTCAAATAAATTCTATGACAGCAGAAATTGTTATTCAAAAATTTTCAGAAACGATAGCACGATTTGGAATTCCAAAAACAATTACAGCAGATGGTGCAAAATGTTTCACTGGTTTTGAATTTCAAGCATATTGCAAAAATCTAGGTATAAGGCATATGACAGGCGCTCCATTTCACCCAGAATCAAACGGCTGTGCGGAATCAGCAGTCAAAACAATAAAAAAATTTTTTTTTAAATGCTCGACTGCACAATCCCAATTATATAAATTTCTTTTGATGTATCGTAATACACCTCATTCAACAACACGAGAAACGCCAGCTAAACTAATGTTAGGTCGATCAACACGTTTACAATTTGACGCGTTAATGCCGAATACAAGTGAAGTGGTTATTGAACGACAAATATCACAAATAAACAATGGTGGTAATAGGATAGTATCATTTAATACAGGTGATAATGTTTTAGCTAGAGATTATAAGAATAATAACAATAAATGGCAAAAGGGTAAAATTATCAAATCCATTAGTTGTAATACACACGATGTAGAGCTCGATGACGGAACTATTTGGAAGAGACACAATGATCAATTACTCATTGATAAATCGCTGACACCAGCGAATAATTCAATTTCACTTACACCCACTAGACAAATAAATGAAAATACTGAAAATATCGAAACCGTAGGTGCAAAACAAAATCCTGATACTATAATAATAAATAAAACACCCAGACCAATTAGATCTAGAAAACCACCTCAGCGATATCCTCCAAGTGATTATAATTAATGTAATTAAACTTACTAACACACTAACATAGCGATTAAGCAATACACAAAATACTACTTATATATGTTACAGTAAAAGATGTTAAATTTATATTTACGTTATTAACTAGCAATTAACGTTAATAGATAATAATAAATATAACGGCGATGTCGATTCTACGCGTACCGTACGACTGACAGGTTACAGACTACATATCTTAGTCCGAAGTTCTATCTACTGCGGCTGTAATGCTATCTTAGTAACTAATACCATTAAGATAACATTATATAACAACATTTTCCATCGTGTGTGGAAATTATCGATAATCAAACCAAAAAAATAATAAACCACGATAATCTCTAGCTAATTAGGTAATTATTGTTATTTACTAGAAAATAACGTTATTTTGATGTTTAACATCATTTACTGTAACATATATATATATATATATATTTTTTTTTTTTTAAGGAAAAAGATGTTGCATATTCAGCATTTATATTATATGATATTACACCTATACTGTTTATACTAACAATAATCATAAGTATCATATTACGATCGTTGGGGACTGTCCATCGGTTATTAGCGAGTAGAAATATATTGTACGTCATTACGATTTATACTGTTAACAATAAATGTCTATATAATACGTTTATGTTATTATTTATATTTATAATACATAACACTGGTGGTAACCATTCTTCAGAAGAGTCATAAGATAAATCTATTTTACTTTTTGAAGAAGAAAGTTCTTCAGCAATTATTGTTTTATCAACTCCCGCATTATCTTCTTGTCATAATTTCTTCAAATACGAGATTATTTTAAAAAATAGTTTGATCATTAGATTCTGTAGATGGAATTTTTTTCCGAGTTTGGTATCTTTGATTAATAATAAGTATTGGTTGGTTTAATTGAGCTGCATTTACAAACTTCATACTACGAGAACGTTGACGAGAATCCATTTTTATTTACCTTATATAGTACCTATTATAAAAATAAATGTTAATCACTAATTGTCTTCATAAAACAAGACGTTGTAAGGCATTGCATAACATTTAATATTTTTTACATAAAAATCAGAAATTAGTTATTGAAACAGTAACTCTCTACTAATTATTAATTATTAATTATAGTTATTATTTTTTTTAATTAATAATTAATTATAAGTACTTTATACATATTCTTGTTTTTTGCGATCTCATATTTTTACTTTGTCAACTTCTCCTGATGTTACAACATTGGAGCACAAACAGTGCTCGAAATGGGCCGGAACGGCGTTCCGGTTCGTAAAATAAACTTTGCGTCCGTTCCGGTTGATTAAAATTAAAATTTAAGAGTTCCGTTTCGTAAAAATTCACAGTACTTATCACAATTTAGAGGATTAAAATTATAAAATTTCCTTTTGACAAAATATAATATTAATATAATATATTTAATATAGAGAGAAGTTCAATTTTTAAAGAACTCCGTGAGGCTTCACTTGGCATCACGTGTATAATCGTTTCTTTGTATTATCGCAATAAAAACGTAAACGATTTAATGACCGAAAAGTTCCCACAGCCTATACGCTACAATTAAATAATATAATATGTACGGTCATGGTTAGCCAAAGGTGGAAATTCTGCTGATGACAATGCAATCCCGTGCTTCGACGGCACAGTACCAACGGATATTTTCCCTTTTGTTGGTGCATGCAAAATCGCCCTGACAAGTGTCTCCGACGGATGCAGACCGATCTTGTTAAAAGCCATAAAAACCAAATTATGCGGGAACGCATATGCAATCACGCAGTACCGGGACGTTGAGCAATGGGAATCGCTTAAAACCTTACTAGAGGAAGAATTCTGCGTTCAACGGACCGCCATCGCCACTCATGTTCAACTAGAATTAAATGCAACGCGGCAGCGGGAAGGAGATACGGTCAGCAGTTACTCAACCCGTGTACAAACATTGTTCCACGAACTCTGCAACGCAAGTGTAGTCGGGAAAACGGCTGCATCACCCTTGGGAGGGGAAGAAAGAAAAAAAAATCCTATTACAACTTCTGCATGATTCCGGGTCATGACATAATAGAATGTCGCAAAAAGAAAAGGCAAGAGGGACAAAGTACATCGACGGGCACGTCGGGAAACGATGGGTGCTTGTCTGTGAAGGGCGAACAGACGGTGCGCAATCTCAAGCTCACGGCAGTGGCAAAGGAGTCTACGTCATATCAATCGGACTTGTAGACAACCACGCCAAAATGAACATTCCCTAATGCCACCAAGGGCCAGCAAACTTACTATTAGACACGGGGGCTGACCTAAACCTAATAAAACTGGACACTATGTCTGACAATATAAAGGTAAATACTGACCAGACCTATAGCCTGCAAGGTATTCATAAAACACCGGTCACTACGATGGGATCCGTCCTGCTGGACATCCACATCGGAAACTCCACACAGCCTACCGAATACCAATGGGTTTCCCGATACCACAGGACGGGATTATGGGACGACCACTTCTGGAACAACTAAAGGCTGTAATTGACTGCAATCAGGGAACATTGACGTGGGGGAATCCCACGAACGAGATAACTGTACCACCGCGCAGCCAGGTAGTAATACCAGTCTGTACCACGAACGCCGTCGGAACAACCGAGACGTTCTGATTCATTCCCAACAGCTCGAAGAGGACTTATTTTGTGGTAATGTGTTGAACACCGTACAAAACGGACAGGTGTTGATATGCATAGCTAACTCAAGGGAGGTACCGATACAAATGGAACCACCTCACTTAAACGAGCTATCCCACCAGCTGATCGATGAGGCACCAGCTAAAACTATATTTAGCATACGAAGGGCCGATAACCGACAGAACAGAATTGATCTGTTACAAAAAACACTACGATTAGACCACACCAATAAGGAAGAAAGGAAGTCTGTAGAAAACATCTGTAACGAGTACGCAGACATTTTTCATCTTGAAGGTGACATCATCTCGTGCACGGAAGCCGTGCAATATGAGATCAAAATACCACAGGGCGCACAGCCGATTCACCAAAGACCTTATCGTCTTCCCTACTCACAGCAGTCAGAGATAAATAAGCAAGTAAATGAACTCCTGCAAGACGGAGTAATCACCACGAGTGACAGTCCTTGGAACGCACCTCTCTTGATCGTGCCAAAAAAGGTCAACGCTTTGGGAGAGAAAAAGTACCAGGTGGTCGTGGACTACAGAAAGCTCAACAGCATCACCATCGGCGACGCGTTCCCAATGCCCAATATCAATGAAATATTGGATCAACTAGGCAGAGCTAAGCATTTCAGCTGCCTAGACATGGGCTAGCGGCTACCACCAGGTACCACTACACCCAAAAGATCAATAGAAGACTGCTTTTAGTACCAACCAAGGACATTTTCAGTTCCAAAGAATGTCTTTTGGACTAAAAGGGACATCTTCGACGTTCCAACGTCTGGTCAACTGAGTACTAATGGGTATAAAATAATGGTTTCCGGGCCTTCGTATATCTGGATGACGTGATAGTGATAGCTTCATCGATCCAAGAATACGAAGAGCGGCTCAGGGAGGTACTTGACCGCCTGAGGCAATATAATCTCAAGTTTTAGCTGAGCAAGTGCGAATTTATGCGACGGGAAGTAAATTACCTAGGTCACATTATATCTGAAGAGGGCATAAAACCAGACCCCGACAAAACATCGTGTTTGACTAACTTTCCAGTTCCAGGCAACCCGAGGGAGGTTAAATTCTTCCTCAGATTAGCAGGTTACTATCGAAAGTTTGTCAAAGATTTCAGCCAAATATCCAAACCATTCACCATGCTTCTCAAGAAAGAAGCTAGATTCGAGTGGACGGACATGTGCCAACACTCCTTCGAGACGCTTAAGTGGGTCCTTACCACCGAACCACTACTACAACACCCGGATTTCTCTTAACCATTTCTGATTACTACAGATACGATTACTACGACGTCAAATTCGGCGATTGGGGCCGTGTTATCGCAAGGACGAGTGGGATCGGATTTACCAATATCCTATATAATAAGAACACTCAACAAAGCGGAGGCAAATTATAATACGACAGAAAAGGAACCGTTAGCCATTGTATGGGCCGTAAAACAATTCAGACATTACGTACTGGGCACAAGTTCTATATTGTCACTGATCACCGACCATTAACTTGATTATTTTCAGTGGCCAATCCGAGCGCGAGACTCATCCGCTGGAGGCTCAAGCTAAAGGAACATGACTAGGAAATAATTTATAAACTGGGAGTTCTCAATACCAGCGCAGACGCTTTGAGTAAGATACCGCACATAAAATATTTCAATTATCGGGAAAATGCTTACGAAAACTTTGTACGCAACGATTCTCCGGTAGTTAACCACCGAGTTATCGAGCTGGAAGGAGACCTATTCGAAGCGACGCAAGACTATGCACTAGCCCATTGTGTATCCGAAGATTTAGACATGTCCCGTGGATTAGCCCTGGTGTTCGATCGCCGTTTCGGACATACCGACGTTCTCAAGGAACAACAAATAAGAGTAACAGAAATAGCACAATTGGAACACGAAGGCAAAAAACTGTTATATCTAATAACAAAGGAGAAATGTTTCCAAAAGTCCACGTATGAAAATCTATACAAAACTCTCCAAACCCTGAGAAGCAAGGCAGAACAATAACTGATCTCACACATCGCGATGCCACGTATTGGATGTGGGCTGGACCAACTCAATTGGGACAAAGTCAAGGCCATGATAAAATACGTATTTAAAGGGTCACGAATAAAAATAGTAATTTACAGTCACCAGAGATATAGTCCCGAAGAAAAACTTAAAATTCTCGAAGAATTTCATAATGGGGTGCTGGGAGGCCACCAAGGGATCTCCAGAACCATAAGCGGATCAAGATGCAACATTCCTGGAAGGGACTAAAGGCAGACGTAATAGACTTTATCAAGAAATGTCAATCTTGTCAGGTCAACAAAGCCAGTAATCTCACAGTGAAACAACCTATGGTCATTACGACTACAGCCAGAGTTCCATTTGAGAAAATATTCATGGACATAGTTGGACCAATTACCACATCCTATAAGAACAACTCTTACATCCTCACAATACAAGACGACCTAACCAAATATTCACTTGCTATACCGATACCTAGACATGACGCAAATACAATAGCTAAAGAGTTTGTCGAAAAATTCGTATGTTTTACCTGTAAACCAGTAGGATAGTATCATTCCTCCATGAGCCATTAAGAAGAAATCCTGTTTCTGTATCTTCTATATCTACAGATATTGAGTTTGGATTCTTTCCATTTTTCCTGATGCAGTTATGAAGTGCATAAGTTGCTTTTACTAAATTATAAATTTATTTTTTGCTCATTCTAATATATTACTCCTATTTTTTTTAGTTTACAAACGATGCAGTTACAATTGTTGGTGGCTAAAACAATGCTGAAATAATTACTACTAAGCCTGAAAGTGTATGCAACACTGATATTAAATGATATGAATACATCTCCAGCTCAATTAGCAAAGCGCAGGAGGAAAAAAAGTGGACAAAATTTGAATAAAATATCAAAGATTGATTCCTCGTTAGATAATGCTGTTGAAACCTAAGAGCTGTATGCAAACTAAAAGCAACAACTAATGAATTTATTATTTTTGGTAATCATGTAGCGGCTCATTTGGAAAATTGCCACTAAGACAATCATTGGTATGCCATGAAAAGATACAGAGTATGTTGACTAGTGCCCGAATGAACATGATACCTAGACCACTATCACCAGTATTAAGTGAAGTATCTCAAACATTTGATGGTGATTATGATGTTTGAAGTACAGACAATGATACAATTGAAATTGTGCCGCGCTTCTCTCACCCTATAAATGAACCACAGGCAAATGCACAACTGTATTATAGTTACTGGAGTGATCATGATTGTTAATTGTTAATTTCATAAAATTATCATAATATGTGGTATTAACTATTTTATTTAAAGTATCTTATGAGCTAAAAATGTATTTTGTTATGTTTAATGTTATGTTTTCATTTTGAATATTAAAAATATCAAAAACACATTTTTAAATTTTATTATGAATTGTGATTGTTAATTTCATAAAAATGTTACTTCAAGTTTTAACTTAGCAGGTAATGCTTCCCTCATAATGGTATTCTGTTTTTGAATCTTAGGTGCCACCTATAAAATTTTAAAAATAAATAGGTTCGTTGAATATAATAATTGATGAAAAATAAGCGTATAACTATATATTTTGTATATATATACTTATTACTTATATATCACCGGAGCTTGGTCAAAAAGGCAAACGTAGAGTTGGTTCCCGGGTCAATTAAATGTGTACGAATTGGTTCCCGAAAAAAAAACTTTCCAGTATATAACTGTTCGAATTGGTTCCCGAATAAAATTACTTATCTACTATAGATACTACTATAGATACGTATATGTACAATCGATAATCTTGATAATATTTTATTAGGTTTTACGATGTCTGGGAAAGTTTATAAATATAATTTTATATCTAATAAATTGATTATGTTTCATCAGTCTTGTGACAACTAACTTAGTGCGTGTTAAAATGGAAGTGATGTTAAGTGAAAAAAATAAAAACTCTTCGTTATTAATGGTTTCAAATATGGATTCCAAAAAGAACTATCGGGAAATATGGAACGTTGGACTTGTACAAAAAGAAAATTTAAATCGTTCTTAAAAATAAATAATTTAAATAATATTGAGGAATGTAACCTCGAAAACAATCATGAGAAAGACAGTGAAAACATATTAGACAGGCAAGCATTAAGCAATAACTTAAAAAGAAAAGCTCAGGAAAATCTTGAACGTCCAACAAAATTAATTTGCCAAGAATTACTAATCAATGGTGATATTGAACAGCTCACGGCACATGACGTTTTTAGAGTAAGACATAATATTCACGCCAGTCGATCAAGTAAGTTACCTAAATTACCTAAGACATTAATAGAATTACATGAAGCATTAGATAATTATAATATAACAACAAATCGTGGAGAAAATTTTAAATTTATTAATGATTGTGAAACAAATATTGTAATTTTTACTTGTTCGCATAATTTAGAGATACTCAGCAAAATGAAAATAGTGTTTGTTGATGGAACTTTTAAAAGTTGCCCAAAATTATTTTACCAGCTTTTTACCATTCATGGTGTAAAAGATAACAATTATTTTCCCTTAGTTTTTTTCCTATTGCCCAACAAGAACAGTACTACTTACATACAAGCATTTCGATTTATAGAACATCACATGAGGCCTCAAATTATTTTTGCTGATTTTGAAAAGGCTATTCACGTAGCAGTATCTGAAGTTTGGCCACAATCTAAATTAAGAGGATGTAGATTCCGCTTAGGACAAGCGTGGTGGAGAAAAATTCAATCTCTAGGACTCTCAGATGAATTCAAAAATAAAGATTCAGAGATTGGGCAAATATTGAAATACTTTTTCGGATTACCTTTATTGCCACCTGATATAGTACAAAACTTTTATGTTGAGTTGATGGCTTTAAAACCAGTACATGAAAAACTTGATACATTTTTTGATTATGTACTTGAAAATTATATTGAAAATGATAGTGATTTTTTACCAAACATTTGGGCAGATTTTTCAGCCACTTCAGAACGAACAACAAACTGTTGCGAATCGTTTCATGGAAAACTGAATTCTAGATTTTATTCCGCCCACCCAAATATTTTTTTATTGATTGAACAATTAAAAGCGGTGCAATGTGAAACATATATAAAGCAAAGAAGCTCACTTAAATTAAAGTCAAAAAAAATTACTGAAAAAGAAAAGTTTATCGATGAAAATATTAAAAAATTGAGAGAGGGCCAAATTTCGAACCTACAGTTCGTTAAAAATGTGTGTTGTAAGTTCATACCACACTAATTTTTTTCAAATATTATTTACCTATTAATACTTATTATTACATTATAATTACTTATTTATTACAAGCACAATTATTATTATTGACAAATACGTATATAGCGTATATTATGTATATATTAATATATTATACTAAGCAACATTTTTAACCATACCTATGTATTCCAGATAGCGTTTGAACTATTCGAACTTATTTGAATTCTAGACAGTCCTAAGTCTGAATAAATGGGAAGGAAATTGTTGCTTGTTGAATATATCATAATAATTTTAAAAGTTAATTTAACAAGATTGTATTATCATGAAAGCTTGCGGGATCCAATTCGTATGTTTACCTGTAGACAATCCGGGAACCAACTCGTATGTTACCTGTAGACAACCCGGGAACCAATTCGACAATTGGGAACCAATTCGTAGTCGTCCGTCAAAAAGAGTTAAGTCAGATTTTTCCAAAAATAAAATTTTGACTCATTTAGATTTTACATAATTGTATGTTGTTTTTTTTGGTCCAGACGGTTTAAGTCTTACGTCTTAATTTTTTTTAAATATTGTTTTGGTCATTTCGATATAAATCAACATTGGTAATTGAGATATTGTAATAAATTATTATACTTGCAAAATAATGGCATTGATTTAAAAAAAATTGAATCACTTAGGTGGCCAACTTCACAAATGTCAAAAATTGACTATAAAACATTATTTTGTTTTAATTTGAATGTAAAAAAATGAAAAATCAAAGACTATTAAGTGAAGTTCAAAATAAATATTTTTTTGAAAATCTTAAATGATTTTAGTACATCAAAATCATGAAAATATTTAAAATAATTGATTTTTTATGAATTTAAACAGGACTTACGAATGTTTAGATATTCCTCCTGAAAAGTTGATAATTATGAATTTACACGTTTTGGCCAAGCACCGAAATAAATTAATTATTATATATGCCACAGCAAAATTACAGCATTAACAATCATGAATATTATAAAATATTTACCTTTTGAAGTACCTAATACATTAAACATCTCTTCATTAATTTTTAAAAAGTTGAAGTAACTAGACTTATCTTCAACTGTTAACTCTTTTAAAAGAGTGTTTGTAATTCCTAATTGGGTTAATCCAACTTCACACCAATAATTTTTTTGACCTTCGATTTCCTCTTTTTAAAGTAATCAATTTATTGATTACATCAATAAGAGCTAACTCGATTGCATCGGTCAACATTATTTAATATTTAAATATTTAACAAACACTTATATATAAAATGCATCAGCCAACAATAGTCAATGACTTGAATACAAATTTTAACAATTTTAATCAATGTTCCACCTACTATCACAATTAACTATCACACTATCACATTTGAACACATTTGATAGTTGGACAGTACTATCACATATTCTCATGATAGTAACTATCGCGTTTTACTATCATCGTGCGACCGTGGCTTTAAGTTTAATAATGATTAATAGGTACACTGAAAAATTAAATCTTTCTAACAAATGACAATATAAAATTGTATCTACCTGCTGAAAACATATCAACTCTTTTACGTGTGGGTCTAGTGCGTGTCTAAAAAATCATTAGAGATGTAACTACCTTCATAAAATATAATGATCTATAGGCACCCTATTATATAAATGGATACGAAAAGCATTTTTGAGTTAGGTACAACAAAATAACTAAAATATAGATAACTTTAATATAGTCTATAATAATTGTTAATTTTAGTTAACAAATCAAATGTTATCTTCCGGTTACAATTTCGATCCTAACCTAACCGTTTTTGATTTTTCATGTGTAAAAAAATTTTAAGTTGAAATCTAGGTTAAAGTTTCTACTGTTTAACTATCCGTCAACGCCGGCGTACGTCAATAGCTTTGCAACCAACCTGTGGTGGTATGTCACTCGCTTGGTGTACTTCAATTTATGTGCAAGTATCTAAGTCCGGGTGACAACTATAGTTGTGTCCCACTGTAAACATTTCTTCCGAATTGCAGCACAAATTTTATTAATTAAACATTTTTGAAATATAAAATTCGACAGGTAGGTCAAAAATTAAGTTTTTTTTAATCAATAATATGGTAATAACTGATGTAGTGTGATAGTATTTTAGGTTGAAAATATTATTTTGATTTTATTTAAAATTTAGATTTATGTTAAAATGTTTTTAACAATATTATAGCTAAACCACGGATTTAATTCAGTGAAAGCAGTGACTACAGTGGTAGCAGGCGGTGTGGATAATATAACTAATAACTAATTAATGATCACAAAATACATACATAAATAAAAAGTGTGTACACGGGAGGAAGCACTCTATAAGTTTGATAATAAAAAAGAACTATGGGTCGGTAGGTAATGGAACCAACTTGACTACAGGCCTGGTGAGCACCCCCTGTTTAGTGAGAAACTTAACTACCCGGACCACTTGATCTAGACCTGGATGGACCTCAATGATCCTACCTAACAGCCACGTGAGCGGGGGAGTGTCATTTACTTTAATGATAACCATGGTACCAACTTCGACATTGGTCTCCGATTTAGTCCACCTACCACGAGCTTGGAAAGTATTCAGATATTCGCGGGACCATCGGCGCCAAAAGAACTGAAAAGACTGCTGGAGGAGCTTCCAACGAGCACATATGTGTGTCAGTCTCAGCAGGTTCAGGAATAGACATATGAGGGTGACCAACCAATAAATGATCCAGTATTAAGCATTATATTACGCATTCTAGATCATTCAGATTAGGCGAAGCGGGTACTAGTGGACGCGAATTCATGGCTGCCTCAACCCGCCACAAGACTGTCGTAAATTCTTCCAATGTCCAAACTTGTGAAGACATGGCGCGTAAGAGCAGAGATTTGGCGGATTTGACGGCCGCTTCCCAGATTCCTCCAAAATGGGGAGCACTTGGAGGATTAATGTGGTATTCGCACGCGATATAACCAGCCAGCTGATCTACATTATCAGGGTGGTTGACGAAGTGTCTGAGCTGACGAGCTGCACCGACAAAATTGGTGCGACAATCAGAATAGATCGAAGTCGGTAAACCACGACGGGCAACGAACCGGTCCAGCGTTAATCGAAATGCATCCGTAGACAGAGCGGTTATGGACTCTAAATGCACAGCCTTAGTAGTCATACAGACAAATACTGCAATATAGACTTTCGCATTACGTGCCTTCGAAGGCTGAGCTCTTTCATTTGTAAAGGGCCTGCGTAATCGATTCCCACCATCGAAAAAGGATGGGCTTCCCGTACCCGGAAGCTTCGCTTAGCTGCTATGATGGGTTGAGGATTAGCAGCTGACATCTTTGTACAAATCAAATATTTGCGAATCACACGATGAACTATCAGACGGATCCCAATGATCCAAAATCGCTGTTGAACAAGAGTGATATACAATCTAGGTCGACCATGACATGCATAGAGGTGCCAATGGCGAACAATCAAGACAGCCAAGTGGGACTCTTTCAGGATCAACATAGGGTGCTTGCGTCACTCGGACCAATTAGAGTTCTGCATACGACCACCTATGCGGACTACATTAACTGAGCCTAAGAACGGACAGAGGTGAGCTATAGACTTGGACGGAATCGTAGTCCACTTAGGCATACCGCTGACCAAATCGCTTAAGTAGCGACGCTGAGCGTTCTTCACTACAACATGCACAGCTGCATCTAATTCCGACTACCTTAGGAAGCCTAATTCGACACTACTATTTCGAAACATCTGGATGAACCGTAGGACCTGAGCTGTCACACGGATCATCTGGTTAAACGAAGAAATCGAAGGGACCCTTCACAAGGTAGTTCTTCACGTGTCACCAAACAAACTGGCTTGATTTCTGGCGATAGTTCCAAACCTAAGCACGAGAAATCCTATTTCCAAGTCTCAATCGGAGACTTCAAAAACCTAGGACCCAACCAATAAAGTTTGCATTTCCGAAGCTCGGACGGAAGGAGCCCACGCGAAGCGCAATCCGCTTGGTTGACTTTAGAGCGAACATTTTGCCAGCTGCAACCAGGTAACGTAGACTAAATTTGGAAGACTCTGTTGGACACAAATGTCTTATACGAGGTTTGTGGGTTATTAAGCCATGACAGCACAACGGATCAAACCACGCGAACACATCAGACAACACCAACTGGGTTTCCACAATACGCATAATTCTAGCCATCCTTAATGCGAGGAGCACCGCACCGCTCAATTCCAGACGTGGGATTGTCATAGCTTTCATTGGGGCCAACTTCGTCTTGGCGCCCAAAAGGTAAATAGATGTAGCTCCGACGGATCAGACACACGGAGATACACTACTGCAGCATAACCCTTCTCAGATGCATCACAAAATCTACAAAGACTGTAGCTACAACCAGTAGAGCTACCGAGGTAGCGGGGAATCCTAATTTCTCGCAACCAACCCTGCGAATGATAGAAACCACACTTATCGTTTACAATATCTTCGGGGATCTGACTGTCCCAGTCAACCTGTGCGAGACACAGAAATTGCATAATCGTTATAGCATAAAAAGTTGTTGGTGAAAGCAGACCTAATTGATCGAAAATCCTAGCGATCATGGATAACACCCCTCGCTTTGTGAGAATCAACTTAAAATTACTAGTATAAAAAGAAAAGTCTAGACTTGGATTCCAGCGCATATCCAACACTTGCACCGAGTTGTCAGAGGGTCTGCCGAACAATATTCTGGTTTAGCTTACTCAAAAGCTCAGGAGAATTGCTGGTCAATTTCTTCAATTCCATGCCGAATTGGCCTAGCAATCGGATCAGGTTGATTTGAAGGGCTTGCGCAGCCTCCAGCGATTCTGCACCAACACAAATGTCGTCCATGTACGTTTGATTACGTAGAGCACGTTGCACATCTGGAAAATCTTCACAATCTGTGTCGGCAATAAATTGGAGGGCACGCAAGGCTAAATAGGGAGCACAGTTCACCCCGTATGTGACCGTATTGAGAGTATACTCCTTTATGGTTACTGGGTGTCAGTCTCTCCACAGGATAAACTGATATCCTCTGTATTGTGGCAACACGTTAATCTGACGGTACATTTTGTAAATGTCTGTCGTAAATGCCACCTAATGAACTCTAAATCCGCTCATCACATTAACATTATCCTGTTGGAGCTTTAGCCCAACCAACAATCACTGGTTTAGGGAAAGCCCAGAATGGCACTTTGCTGAGGCGTCGAAGACTACCCTAAGCTTCACGTTGTCTTCTTCAGCCTTTTGGACCACGTGATGCAGTATGAAATATTGACCATCACCTTTCACATGACTCATATTCATAATCGGACATGAACTTGCAGTACGCCTTGTGCAACATCTTATCTGCTGACAATTTACGCTCTAGCTGTAGGAAACGGTTTAAGGTGACTTGTCGTGATCCCGGGTATTCTTCTAACATACACCCTGATCTGGACGGAAGGGGGACTGAAAACCGACCTTGTCTGTCGCGAGTGACCTCGAAGCTGAATAGCTTCTCGCACAAGCGTCTTCTGTGAACTGAGGTGGAGCAATCTCAGGTTCCTCAACACTCCAAAACTTCTCTATCATGGTCTCCATGGACGACACCAACGACACAAGCATAGATTGAGCACCCACATCAGGATGAGTCTGGACAGGACCGAACAACACCCAACCGAAAATAGAACTATAAACGGATGGGTAACCTGGACCAAGCGAATCACTTTTATCGTTCCAAACTTGAGGAAAAATGTCCGCTCCAATGAGCAATTCTACCGGAGCTGGTTTGTCGAACATCGGATCTGCTAAAAACAAGTTACCGCACTTGGCTCTGCCTTGACTTGGTAGTTGACTAGCTGGCATATCCAATGTGATTGAAGATAGAACCTAAGTCTTAACCTGAATGGACGGCGAGGAAGAGTTTCGAGGTTGAACCACCTATTGAACAAGACCCTGCACATCCAGGACCTTCTGCCCAGATAACCCTGAAACCGAAACGGTCCAACGCGACGGTCGAAGACCTAATCTGTCGCAGAAATCGGAGGTTATCGCGCTAATCTGCGATGCGGAATCAATCAATTTGATTTGAAAAAAAAATAATATTATATTGGTGTTGTGATAGGGCATCGTGAGGGCGTCAAATATTTTTATGTTGAGCTGTATATAAATTCCAATAAACATTCGATTTAATTACGTGTTGATAGTTGATTCATGCAGGTAAAAATAACGATTTATTTTTTGTAATTCGAAATGGATTAAAAACAGTACTTGTATAACCTTTTCACCGTTTCGTACATTATTATTTACTATATTACTAATATAAATACTTTTAAATTACTAATAGTCAATAGATAAGTAATGTAAATCGTGTCATGTTATGTGAAATAGGTTGTGCCTTTTGTATTGGTACCTACTACACGTATTAAATTAAAGAGGAGCATTAATCAAATGGTAGATTTTAAGCGCAAAGCAAGGAGCTAGCGTGCCTTGCGCTTAGGAAACATAGTCCCACAAAATATACGCAACGACGCGAATCTTTCTACATGAACGTCGGTGGAATAATAATGCACCTCTCGGCCTCTCGAAACTACAGTGCGTGGGCCCAGGCACGGCGATAATAGACGTGGTTACGACCTGCCACAACGGCGGCAATACGGCGCACAACGCTATCTCTTGAGCGTTGCACATGTTCTGGTTTTGGTGTAGCGGCCCCTTAAAGAAGTACATATTATGTTAGTTTCTTTTCTTTGCACTCCAATAGATTAAATTGAAGCCCAATGAAAACTACCAGCTAAAACAAAATATGTACAATAAAATATACGTTTTATTTTTTACTACCCACTAAAGCCAAAATTTATTTAAAAAATAAAGACATGTTGAATATAATATTATATTTATTAGGTAGCCAGGTAGGTATTATTATTATTATACTTATTTACTACGCTATTGCTATATCTCTATATAATATTATATTATATTATATTATGTAGGTTATATACCTATATGGTTATTATATACTAGTATAATAATACTAATATATAATAACCAGGGCTCGGAACTTAATGCACTAAAAAACAATGGAATATACTTCAATATTAATATAAAACCTGGCTAGTAATTACGAGTTAAAACCAATTGTTATTTCTTATCTATATTTAATAAAATGTATATAAAATAATCATACCTTCATAAGATTTGAACCTTTGTAGTGCTTTATTCCACGCAGAAAACCCATCAACTACAAATGCCTTTTTATAATTTTGATCAGTCACAGAAAATACAGGAAGATTAATTTGGTTTTCATCAGCAGTTTTACAAATCAAACAGAACGCTTTTTCTTTCACTGGATCATATAACAACCACGGATATAATTGTAGCCATTTTTCATGTAAACTCCATGATTTTCCTTTTACAACATGTTTTTTAGAATCTCCACTATTCGATTCAACTTTTAAGTCAGAATTAGAACTGTTAGTAGCCTCATTAGATTGATCTATTCCTTTAGCTGATTTTTTACTGGTCACTTATCCATCTTAACATTTTAAAAATATATAAAATATACTAACTAGGTAATCTAAACTGGAACCTATATAAAATGTACCTACGAGCTACGTACAACTGCAGAACCACTACCGCACGTCTGCACCGAACGAACGCAGACTAATAATTACTGTCTACTACTTCACGTATACACACACTATACATTATTATTACATAAAATACTCGCGCCTATAGAATATCGTTATCGTATACGACAACGACACGACCAAAATAGTAAAAAACCCAAAACATATAGATTACCTATAGGTTAGGTTATATAGTTATAATATATAGGTAATTAAAAATGATGATTTATATTTATATTTCTAAACATGTATAATATTAAGGTATTTAATATTTATTTCATGAAGTGCCTTGCACCCCAGCACCCCAATACTCGGCGCACATGTCTACGTCACCATTTATATATTGCTCTTTGGTACGTGACGCTAATAATTTTCATTTCTCCGTTCAGTGGCGTAATTTGACCATGTTTGTGGGGGGGGGGGATAAAATATTTTAACATTTTATCTATACCCCCCCTCCCATAAAAAAAAATAAAAAGTATAAAGTATTTATTATAAGCATCTTTCACAATTCAGAGCAATATATTTATGTACACATGAGACATGGAATAAATTCCGATAAAGTGTACTAATCGATAAGTTATTTTTAGTTCAATAGAACTACGGAAAAATATTAGGATAGGATAAGATAGGACAGATATGACAATAGTCTTTCGATCGTCGTCGATCCACGATAAAATATTATTTTACTGCTCGGTGGTTTATTTTTGTACCACTACACAATGCATAAACAAAATCAAAACTTACACAAAACATATTTATATTGCAATAGTGATAGTCTGTGATACTTATAAACTTGCGTGGCTGCATTTAAAACGAACTAGGTATGTACAACTAGCATAAAGGATTTGTTTTTTTTTGTATTATTTCAATAATGTATAAAATATGGGCTATTTATAATAATATTAATTCGTTGAGGTATTTGATTTCAATATATACATTTATATATGAAAAAAATAATAATAATTTATTAGATAAAGAAGTACATAGGTATGTAGTTAATCAATCTTAAAAAAAAGGTCATGGGGGGATACGACACCCAAATCCCCCCCCCCCGTAATTACGCCACTGTCTCCGTTCATATATTAGAATAAAAAATATTATATATCCAACGACCCGGCAGGCAAGTATAAAAAAAAAAAGTCTTAAAATGAACGCATCGGCAATCACAACGCGCGACAACTGCCGGGTATAATTACAGGAAGCATCTGAAATCACGAAAAAAAATAGTTGACAATGCATACCTAATTTCTTGTACAATAATTTAGTTTGACAATGCACCAATCTTATTGGAAATGTTCCGTAGAAGTGCATGCTGCACTTTTTAATCCGATCTGAACATTATAAATGGAGTTATAGCCAAATATATTATGAATTTTTATGGCAAAAAAAGAAAATGTTATTCGATAATATTCCCTGCGGCCCGCATGAAGTCCCCCGCCCACTGAGGAGATACACACACACACTTACCGTACGCGCGTGCTTTGTCACAGCGCTTGCGGTGGCGGTGTTTTCAGTTAATACGTAACGGCTCGCGTATATTATCATTTATCAATATTGTTCTTTCTTGCGTCGACCGTCGTCCTTCTTGCACGTACAGCATTATATTATGTTTATTGACTGACGTATTCTAAGTTATAACCTCAAATACGCGCACGTTATTTTAACCGTGTATTATTGTATTGTATTGTATTATTATTTTAACTGTGTGTAATTAATTTTGAGAATGACTCGTTATTCTTTAAGGAAAATAAAACATAAACGTCGAAAAAACTATTTAAATCATCGGGATGAAGCTCTCGCTTATCAAAAAATATATAGAACTGTTCATAAATCCCAACCAGGTACACGTAAAAAGCATGATGTCTTGTTTGCATTTAAAGGTTCACTTGAAAAGTGGACTAATAAATTAATACCCAATTTGAATCTTCCTCTCGGAAAACTAGACCCATTATTGAAAAAATGATCAAATGGGTTTTAATTCAAAGAATTAGCAGTATAAAAACGTATACTAAAAATGTTAAACTCTTAAAAACGCATATTTCAAATATCAACTACACAGTGGCTGTGCCAAAAAATGAGCAATTCAATTTTGATTTATTGTGTTCTAAACTAGGTCAGTCAAAGCATAGCAAAAACACTGAACCATACTTTTTTGAATCTGCTTATAAAGTATTACCTGAATCATATCATGAAAAATTAGAATTAAATGACAAAGGGCAAATTATTAATTTATTTCCTCCTATAAATGCTAATAGTCCAGAAATTGCATGGCACTGTAATAGTGTCATATGTAATTTGCAATGTTCTTACATTATACCGAGACTCTTAGAAATATTAAAACTGTTTTTAAGCTTGAGGCTAGAACAATTCCCTAATAAGACCAAAAATTTTGATCTATGTACTAACAAATTTAGTAGGTCTACAAAGTTGGGACATTCAATTGTTTGTCACCAGAATTTCAGCTGTAGCTCTACTATATTATTATATATCTACTCTGGCCTCGAGGGGGGGGAAAGATATTTACATTATATTAATGGAAAAAATAATTAAAAACTTAAATGTTTGATATATAATAATACATATATGACATTATAATATTTAATAATAATGATTACAACAACAACAATAATAATAATAATAACAACATAAAAAAAATTAGTGATATCCCAACAAAAACACTACGCCAAACTCCGTGTAAAAAAACGCTCAGTAAAAAAAAAATCCACCTCAAAAAGTTATGATATCATTTTATAGCTATGTATTTAAACTATATAGGAATAGATATATTATTATAATTTATGTTAAAATTCATTGCTTATAAATTGAACTTAGCTGGTGACTTTAAAATTATAACATTTAATTAGTAATTTATAACAATTAATAATTAATTGTTATATAAATTATTATTACATAAATTATTTATGTAACACTTAATTAGTATCACTCATTTTCAAAGATAACATGTATACTCAATACGAAATGAATTCTCATGAGTTTTAAATAAAGTCACCAGCTAAGTTCAATTTATAAGCAATGAATTTTAACATAAATTATAATAATATATCTATTCCTATATAGTTTAAATACATAGCTATAAAATGATATCACAACTTTTTGAGGTGGAATTTTTTTATACTGAGCGTTTTTTTACACGGAGTTTGGCGTAGTGTTTTTGTTGGGATACATATTACAGACACAAATGCAAAAATATAAATATAAAAGTATTTAAATAATTGCAGTGCTTAAATACTTTACCAGTTTATCACGTTGAAATATTATAATAAAATGATAATCTATGTATACTATATTCTTATTATAAATAAGTAAAGTTTGTGAGGTTGTAGAGGGTAATATTTAGATCTACTGAACCGATTATCGATTATTAAAATTTGTTTACCAATAGAAACTAGAAAGCCTCATTATTTTTGAGAATTATAAGCCATATATATTTTTCAAAATTCAACCTCTATTGGGGTTAAAAGGAATAAAAATGAAAAATTTACCTTGCCAGAACCACTGAAGTTAAAGTGTGAATGTTTCAATAAGTGTGATAGTGCGAAATGTAGTCAGTAAGTTAATTTTACATGGGCGACGCAGAGGGGGGGGGGGGGGTTAACGTAGTATCATTAACATTTTTTTTCCAATGTTCAAGTTATATAATAATTTAAATGCATTTTTATAGTACATTTTTTGAGTTTTTTAAGTCATTTTTGCATTTTTTAAAAATTGTTTAGGGCATTAAAATTTAAGTTTATATACCCTGCTACTATTTTTATATTTTATTAGCTTATTGCGTATTTGAAGGAGAGTAGTTATATATACGGGTAATTACTAATTTGGGGTTTCATACCTACTATTATATGTATAGTATTTAAGAGTGTTAATGTTTTAATACAAGTACTTTATCAGTCTTATAAAATATATCTAAATATTTTTTTTCAAATTAATTTTTATATGAAGCTATCTGTTTATTTATTTTTGCCATGTGGATTTCATTACACAAATTTTAAATATTTAATGGATATTATTCATTAGTACTTAATACTACATAATACTATGAATGCATTTTATTTCGTTTATTTTGCAAAATTATAGTTTTGAGTGAAAAATATTATTTCCACAGCTCCATGTCCCTGGCCCCCCCACCACGGAATTTCGAAAAAAAAATAACTCCATTCGTTTGTGCTTCGTTTGTGCTGGTTTGTGCTTTTAATCCCGTCGTTTGTGCTCAACCCCTTCCAAAGTTATTCAACTTTCAATGTGGGGGGCTAAAATGTACTCCCAGCTACTCCCTTTTGTAATAAAAAATATATCTGATGGTAACTGTCCCTATAATTATTTTTACCTTTATGGTTTATACTCTCTATAGTTGTAAAACATTATTTTGCCAGAAAAACCATACCCTTGTGGATTAGAAATTATTTTTATATTATTCACTTTGCGGGATTTTCGTAAATAAAAAAAAAATACTTACGATGCAATTGTTATAAAAGTGTTACTTTAAATCCATTGTATGTATTTTGGAAATCCAAACCCATGATTTTCGAACGTTAAAAAATTATTTTTGATGTCATCAATGGAAATTACGTGTAACCAAAATAATAGATATAAAGAATAAAGATATTTCTTAAACTAATTTTTGTAACTGATTTGTGTGAATAACAGTGGAGTCGTATATAAAATATATTTTATTTTTAAATATTATCTAAAAAAGTTTTTTCGGGTATGTAACGAGTGTTGCATATTTTTCAAAATTAAATTAAATTGTAATATTTTTTTATGGTAAGAATAGGGTGGAATTTTTTACTTAAATTTTTATTTACCTTCAAAAATAATACGTTGATAATTAAAAAAATTAAATATCAATAATATTACGTTTACATAATATTATGCTCTTATACTTTTTGTTGTAAAATTATGTATCGAATGTGTTTATTTTAATATAATCAAGTAATATAATCAATTAAAAATAAAAACGTATGATATTAGTTTATAAAAATTACATAACCAACATAAACGAAATCAATTTATTAAAACAGAAAATAGTCTACAACATAGGTGTGCTGAAACATTGAAAATTTGAATACAAATATAATATATTATTTTTAAAAAAATATTATAATAATTATATAAATATAACACTTATATTTTGTATACATTTTATTGTGTATTAGTAGTTAGTACCATCAAAAACAATACAATATATACATTAAAAACCAATTTTAGGTGTATAATATCATTGCTAACCTAACACCTCTTTATATAAGTAAATAACAGAACAAACTTTTATATTATAGTAATAAAAAATAATTAAATAGATTATTAAAAAGCAAAAAAATATTATGTATAATATAATAACAATACGCATTGTACACAATATGTAAGTACAATGCGTATTGTATTACATGAACGTATTTACGTACATCATTTTCATAAATATATCAGACAAAAACAATATATTTGTATTATAAAATATACTACATATAATACTTGATACTTATATAAAAAACAAATTATTAATGATATCGTAACAATTTAAAGTTTATTGAACACACACAAAATAATAATATTAATAAATAATAATATGATATTATAAAGAGTATACCTACAAAAATGTATTAATATTTTAAATTAATATTTATAATTTGTCATTGTTATATTATTAATGAGCACATATACATGTATCAGAATCAAAATCAAAGAATAACAGATTATTTATAAATAATTAAGTTTTTGAATATAAACTAGATATTATATAAAACGGAGCTTATTTTTACAAAGTGTACATTATAAATTGACAATTGATTTTAGTTGATGGTCTTACATGTCGAATACAATTTAATAGATCATCACATCTTTCCCAGCTATTGTTCGTTTCTCTCCAATTATATGATACGTAATGGCCTATTGCATCCTTACTAATACATTTAGGTGGTTGTATGAAATTGATAAGACCTCTAAGAGTGAACTGATTATCAAACATACTGATTTTAGTAGGAATATCATTTAAAACAACCGGTAAATCAAATTGTGTTTTGTTTTGTCCATATTGAACTTTACTAGTAACTGGTTCAATAAGCAAATGGCTACCAGAAGTATATTTTGGTTTTATAGAAGAAGCACACTGAATACACTTTCTGTTTTCTTCAAATGTACTTTTCAAAACATCTTGCATAAAATCAATACTTTCTGTCGGCAAATTTGCTGTAATGGTTATATACAATTTTTTTTGGTAATAACTACAAGTTGAACATTCTTTGACTTCTGTATATGATGGATATTTTTCAAATAATTGCTGGAACATGTAATTGGCTGTGCATGCAGAATTTAATATAATTAAGCCATCTGGTGTTTCATTGAGTTGTTTATATTCTGAAATAATAGGCTTTAAAATATATGCTCGTTTTTTATATGTTTGTGAAGTTATGCCATCTCTAATTGCATTAATAACCAATTTAAAAAGTATATCTGAACTATTGGTATTAAGCCATTCAGCATATACGTCACTATCAACATATGAGCTAAACAATATTTGGACTATGCTATCAAATGCGCAAGTATTTGTTACGCAATATAATTTGTCATCAACTTTAATACTTTTTAGATCTGAAATACTTCCATTTTTCAGTAGCCCAATTACTTTACATTTAGTACGGCTGGTGTCGTTTAGCATAATATAGTAGGATCCTTGTCTAGGTAAGTCCCTTTTCTTTTTTTCTTACCTACTTGATACCCCAATCCTTTCCAATTCTCGAGTGCGGTAGGATCATCATACGATTTGTCTATTAAGTTTTTTTTTTCTGTCGGTGAATAGTTTGATAATATTGCTTCTTTATTAAAGGCTTCATTTTGAACTTCAAATTCAAATATTGGCTGATATTCGTTTGTGTCATTAGAAATTTTAATTATTGACGATCTCTTGATACTGTTTGTTTCTTCATCACTTGATTCCTCTTTCTGTATTGTTGTTTGTTTGTCATATTTAGTAGTATCTGCTAACATATTCATTGAGCCAAGTGTACAATTTATGTGTATTTTTAAGAATTCGTCAATTCTAAGTGGTAATGCCTTGTGTTTAAATATAACAGTTTTTAAATCTTTAAACAAACTTTCCGACGTACAACTTGATTCCGTAAAATGTCCATACTTGAAAATTGGAACCATCAAAGCTGACCAACATGGTATCAACTTACAAAAATCTAATAAGCGTTTTGCGATTTTTGGAGAAAACTGTATGTTATCACGATCTCCTGTTTTGTTAGATTCATCATTTGAACTTTCAATACAGAGGTCATAAATGCAGTTAATTTCATTGAAAATAGTATTATCAATATCATTAATTGTAACAGGCTCTTCTTGTAAATTTGTATTGTCCTTCATGTTGTCAATGTCTGTAATTGTCTGGTCATAATAATCTGTATGGGTTGCAATTCGATGTTTCAAATAAATTTTTGCGATTTCACATTGTGTATGCTGACTATTAATATTATTTCCTTCAGTTTCATGTAGCGCAACGGTAAAGATCATTTTTAATAAGTGTTTGACATCAATAAAGTTAGTACTTACAATTATCAAACCAATAGATCTTAAATAAAAATTTTTTACTCTAAAAGTACTTGATTTAATTTCAGGCCAAGTACTTATTAAGTGCATAATATGGTTAAAATCATTTCTAACCATACATAATGGTACCTCAGTTCCAGGTTCATTCAATATCAGAGATGAGCACACGTTAATATATTTACCAAGACTAGAATATTGAGTGAATGTTCTTACTGCTGCTATCATCAAAGCTAATGATTGATCCAAAACAACAACTTTCGGAGTAGTTAATCCACTTCTTACCCATTCAGTAAGCCAATGCGAAATACTATTATTATCATGACGTTCAGAAACCATGTGTGCTACTGCAAACTGAGATTTTTTATTATAATCCATGACAGCAATTTGGTATAGAAATAAATTACCTGTTTGTCGACCAGACATTAAATTAATGCTTTTAACTATACCTCCCGTTGCATCAATACTGATTGTTGGTATTTTGTTATTTTTACAGTAATTTCTGTATGAGTTAACTTCTTGAGCAGCCCAATAATGTACGAAAAATCTATCATAGCCAATATCTCGAATAATATTATTATAAGGAGACATGCCTTTCATTAACAATATGGCTAATATTGGGTCTTCGTTTAAATGATTTTTTTTATTTTCTTTGTACTTCATGACACGTAACGCATTTAATGATGGTAAATGACTAGGTTCTGGATCGCCATATTCCATGGTTTCTCTTGCTTCTGATCTTTGAACATAAGCAGCTGACATATTTTGCTTTAACATCTTGTTCAAAAAATATTCTTTCTTTTCTCCAATTATTCGTCTTTTATTTCTTGTTGTGCATTGTATGTAAGGACCTTCCATTGTGCACCGAATAATAACCCTACGCCCCTCTTCAGGTTGATTTATTAGGTTTCCATTAAAAATGCTATTACAAAATTTACAAATTCCGTCAATTTTTAAAAAAAATTCGCCTCCAGGATATATATTTGCACGTTTGTATTTTATACAACACGCTAGTTTGGTTTGCTCAAAAAAGTGTTCATTTACAATAGGTGTCCATTTATATGGCACTATTGTATAATACATACGCGTACTATTTTTTGAATCTGAACGTTTCAAATTGTTTGGATTTTGATTATATATAGATTTCCACTCTTCGGGCAAAAGAGTAATATTGAAATTTAAAACTTCAAATATTTGTTCTAATGTTGCAGATGAGTTATTTTGACTTTCATCAGAAGATTCTTCAACTGTAATTTTTTTTTCGATATCATCAGATACTTTAGATGATAGATTTTGATTTTTAATTGTAGTTATTTTGTCCTTTATACCATATCTGTTTTGCAAAACAATTGTATAAATATATTTTGCATCAATTACATGATTTAGATCTTTTTGTATTAGAGACCAACATTCTTGAGCAGGGCCCTTTAAATGGTTAGAATCTTCATGAAAAACATCATAGTTTTGTATAACATTGAATAATTCTACAGGGTTAATTTTTGATTTTCTAGGCATTTTAACAAGAATCTGACAACCTAAAAAATAATAAAATCTCACATCAGCCCATAGTTTTTTTGAGTTCAATTTAACTTTTTTTATGTTTTCTTTAGATTCGTTATTCAAAACAGTTTTTTTAATATTTAATATGGCTTTTTAAAAAATGTATTATTTCAATTTAGATTTTTATTATAGATTTATTAATTTAAAATGGGTTTTTGTATTCAACTTGGCTTATTTATTCGGATAAGATTTTTTTGATTTTTTATTTAATTGAATAAAAAAAAAATTAAGTTGATATGAAAATATGGTTTAATTAAAAAACATATTTTGAATTTTTAGTAAATTAATATTTTTAAATTCAATTTAGATATGTAATCAAGTTAAAATATACATTAAAGTAAAATCAATCAAATAAGCCAAGTCAATTAATATTTCAAATTAGATTTTTTTATTACAAAATAAAATAAATAAATAATAAATATAAAATAAAATAAAAAAAAAAATAATAAAAATATTATAACGTATTATTATTATATTATTATATTATATTATCTATATATAAAAATGGAGAAAAAATATATGAAATTGTATCATTTGAGAACGGCTGAGCCGATTTGGCTCAATTTTTTTTTAAATGATAGAGAATGTCGGGGAGCGGGTTTATAGTATAAATTATGGACCTAACTCCTGTTAGTTAGAGATTTAGAGACAAAAACTGAGTTACACCAGTGGCGCCCTCTAGCAGATAAAAATATAAAATATAAATAATAATAATACAAATATCGATAATAGCAGGGCTTGAAAACGATTTCGAAATTGATTTTAAATATCTATACAAATCGAAAAAAAAAAACAACAAAAAAATATAAAAATATATATAGTATATTATAGAGATAAATTACCGGTTTTAGCTCAACGCCTCAACGCCGGGACCAATTTGGCTCAAATTTTTTTTAACTGTTCGTAATTGCCAGAAGACTTTAACTGCACGCACCTTTTTATACCATCTATTACAGTAACCCACTTGAAAACTACTATACACAGAGTTGGGCAAAATTTTATCTAGAGAACTAAGTATTCAAATAAATATGTATTCGAATAAAAAATTATTCGAATGATTTTTTCACAATTATGCGAATAAAAATTTATTCGAATAAAAATTTAATTTCAAAACGTTATTATTAGAATAAAAATTATACTAGTACAAAATATGTATATGTATCATATAATGGTAATAAGATTATATAATTTATAAATCTTCTAGTTAATAATAGCATTAATTATACTGTTATATATTAAACTAAATTAAGTTTTTTAATATTTTACTAATCAAGCGTTTTATTGATTTTTTTAATATAATTTTAAATACTGCAGCTTGTTCTGACACTTCATGAATGCGAGGAGCATATTTGTAGGTATTGGTATAATTTTTATTCAAATATTAACGTTTTGAAATTTATTTTAAAATAATTTTTATTCGAATAATAACGTTGAAAATTATCCGAGTAATTTTTTATTCGAATAATAATATGTGAAAATTATTCGAATACATTTTTATTTGTATAATTGTGAAAAAATCATTCGAATAATTTTTTATTCGAATAAAATGTCATCTAAATAAAATTTCATTCGAATAACGCCCTACTGACTGTACAACAGAGCAACACATCCATTTACCCTTTTTAGTTTTTTTTTTCCAAAATATCAATAAAATTTAAATTATTGGACCAGAAAAGCATGAAAATTTAATACAAGATTCCTGAATTCTGATATATCACTACTAGAGTGCGGATTTATATGCTCTAAAAAACAACCAAATATGCGCTAAAAAGTCTTAAATATGCTTAAAGATATGCACTATAACGTTAAAATATACATGAAAAATAAAAATATGCAAGGCTGGGCATTAACGAGTTAATAAGTTGAAAGTTAAGTTAATTTTAACTTATTAATTTAACTTACTAGTTCGCTGTTTTAATTAACTTAACTTTAATTTAACTCATTTATATCTACGTTAACTTAAAATCAACTTCAATTTTTTTTAATATTACCAGTTAAGTTAATTTTGAATTTTTGTTTTATCTAGAATATATTTTAGTCTATAACGGTTGGCTGATTTCGAATTCGTAGAATATTAGAAAATATTGTTGGAAAAAATATTTTAAATATTAAATATTGTAAAAAAAAAAATAAATAAATATAAATGTGAATTAAAATATATTGTCGTAAATATTTTTATAAATAACAACTAATATGTTAAATTAATTAAGTATGTACTAATAAATAATAATTTGGAGATAACATGGTAACAATGTGACATTTAGTCACCCGTAGGCCGTATGACAATATTATATATTATAAATTTATAATATAAGATATATTACCTACTATACAAGTGATTTTCACTTATTTTAAAACGTTTTCAATGATTTTATTATTATTATTATTAACTTAACTTATTAATTGAAGTTAAGTTAACAAAAATGAATTAACTTAACTTTTAATTTAATTAAACAAAAAATGTTTAACTTAACTTAACTGAGTTAAAAAAAATCATTAACTTGCCCAGCCTTGAAAATATGCATACAAAATTAGCAAAAAATATATTTTTGAACATTTAACTAAAACAACATATTTAAAATTATGAAACCTTTCTAAAAATACTTTTCTTCATTTTTTCTGAAATAATGTTAATGGTGAATGATTTTTTTTTTAATGTTGGTATGCGTATTTATATTTATACAAGTTACCTATCAATTTATTTTGAAATTATAAAAATATAATATTATTTTTTTATATTACATTAGGTAGTACCTATATATTTCAAAAACAAAAAAAAAACATCGAAATATGCAAAAATATGCTCTTAAAAAGTTTCATTTTTAAATTGTTATGCTATGAAACAAATTATTATTGTATGCTCACTTAGCATATCATGCAATCAACCAAAATAAATATGCAAATGCATATAAATCCGCGCTTTAATCATTACAATAAAAGTTGAAAAATATTAAAAATACATTGCCACAATTTATAATTTGTTATAAAACTAATTTATTATTTTTATAAAATTTAGCGCATGTCTCTTAATTATACACACAATCCCCCATCAAGTATAGCAATCGAATGCCAATTTGACTTCAATATTCGTATTTATAGTTTTATGTATAAAATGAATCTTGCTTAAAATTTGTTGGTATAAATTCATCTAAAATAATTATTCATAATTTTTGAATAGGTATAGTAGGTTGCATACCACCTACTATGAAGTATATTACATTTTATAATACTTTGATTTACTCACCCGTTAGTGTAGATCCACTTCGAATAAAATGCCGTTGAAATACACTTAAAAACTAAAAACCATTCACGAATACACAGCTAGTACAGTTAAATTACACAAGTGTATGAAAATAAAAAACGAATTTATTATGTGTCGATGTGTCGAACCATCCACAACGAAGTCGCACACTGGAATGAAAATAATAATATAAATTTGCTTAATATATATTTAAATTACTGAAATTCATATTTCATATATCCTTTATATTAAAAACAATGTTTTTTTTTTTTACTTAGAATTGATTCTCTAATATTGTAGGTTTAACAATAATTGTCAAAGCCTAGCCACATATTATCATATCAAGACGATGCAGCAAACGAATACCGCCATCACTTTTTAACCTTTAGATGGTCCATAATTCTATATAATGCTCAAAATATATTAGGGTACAATCTTATTATGTTTTTTGCAGGTAAAAAGATAAAGAGTGTGGTATTGTATTGCTTTATAATTGTACCCGCACGGTCAAAGCCTTAATTAACTGTTATCGGTTTCCGATGACATGTAACAATCGTAACAAAACTATATTAAAAAATAATATCATTGAAATTGAAATGTAGATATAGTACCTATGGAATACTTACTGTAGATACTGTACAATAATTATACTGTATAGGTACCTACTGAGAATCATTTTGATTATTCAAAAATCATTCAACTATACATAAGACAATATAATACACTATACTTGTGGTAATTATACAAACGATATGCTTAAATTCTTAATAAACAAAATTAGTTTTAAATTGTCGGGTCTCTTGGAAGTGGTTGGCTCACGTATTTTGCAGGTGTTTCTTGGGTGTTATCTGTTAGGAGTTATTGTGTTTATAATAATAAAATATCTGGCAATATTACCTATGAATCTATTGATTAGACTTACTTATATGATCATAATTATAATATAGAACATATAAGTAAAACTTGTTGTCCTCGTCACTCCTTGAGGTAATTTAATGTAATATAATATAAGTCACGTAATTTCCATTGATGACGTCAAAAATAATTTTTTAACGTTCGAAAATCATGGGTTTGGATTTCCAAAATACATACAATGGATTTAAAGTAACACTTTTATAACAATTGCATTGTAAGTATTTTTTTTTTATTTACGAAAATCCCGCAAAGTGAATAATATAAAAATAATTTCTAATCCACAAGGGTATGGTTTTTCTGGCAAAATAATGTTTTACAACTATAGAGAGTATAAACCATAAAGGTAAAAATAATTATAGGGACAGTTACCATCAGATATATTTTTTATTACAAAAGGGAGTAGCTGGGAGTACATTTTAGCCCCCCACATTGAAAGTTGAATAACTTTGGAAGGGGTTGAGCACAAACGACGGGATTAAAAGCACAAACCAGCACAAACGAAGCACAAACGGATGGCAAATTTTGGTTTAAAAATTCCGTGGTGGGGGGCTGAGCATGTCCCCGGCCCCCCCACATTGAAAGTTGAATAACTTTGGAAGGGGTTGAGCACAAACGATGGGATTAAAAGCACAAACCAGCACAAACGAAGCACAAACGGATGGCAAATTTTGGTTTAAAAATTCCAAGGTGGGGGGGCTGAGCATGTCCCCAGCCCCCCCACATTGAAAGTTGAATAACTTTGGAAGGGGTTGAGCACAAACGACGGGATTAAAAGCACAAACCAGCACAAACGAAGCACAAACGGATGGCAAATTTTGGTTTAAAAATTCCAAGGTGGGGGGGCTGAGCATGTCCCCAGCCCCCCCACATTGAAAGTTGAATAACTTTGGAAGGGGTTGAGCACAAACGACGGGATTAAAAGCACAAACCAGCACAAACGAAGCACAAACGAATGGAGTTATTTTTTTTTCGAAATTCCGTGGTGGGGGGGCCAGGGACATGGAGCTTATTTCCACTTAATTCACAAACCACAGGCTTTTATCATAATTAAATGCTAAAATGTCATAAATGATATTGTATATAAATTGCATACTATATATCTATACAAATAATACTTAAATTTAATTTTTGAATGTTTTAGTAATTAACTAAACAAGATGAAAAAAGTAAGTATTTAGCAATATACTGTAACGATTTACAGATTACTGACTCATCATTTATGTCGCGCTCGCGGATTTAGCTTAGGTTAACAGAACACAGGAACGTAGAGTACGAGCATATATGTATATTATAAAATATAGCCAGACAGTCGAGTCTAAACCACGGTCGTATCCAAACACACATTGAAGCCTACCTTGTAAAAATCATTTAATAATTGTTCAGCTCGTGCTCCGCTATTCCTGTGATCTTCAATATACTACCCTCAAGAACAGGGTTACTCAGGTGATAGTGTACTATATACTATAGATATTATTCAGTTATTTAATAAATATTGTTTTGCGTTACTATATCGTGTTCCATTGTGTTAGTTTATGAACGCAGGTCATAAGTTCCTAGGACCTGTAAAATATAACTTAGGAAACTTTATTTGTATCGATCCAACAACCCGGTTCTCAAGACCGGTTCGTGTAGTAGGAATAGCTAACCAACTACTCTTTAACTGGATAGGATTTGGTATAAATATCGACAACCACTTAGTTTTGATAGACGAAGGAGGTGTGTTGCGATACCCAGGGCCGGATTTAAACATTAGGGAGCCCAGGGCGAAAATATTTTGGGGCCTAAATGGTCCATAACAAAAATTGCATACCTACCTAAACTTATACCATGCGTAAAATATATTTATAGATTATAGTTACAACTAAAAATAACTATTTATATTAAATAAATTGAACAAGTCATACAGTAATATATTATTTATTTAATATTTTATTAATAAAAAAATATAATCTAAGGCTAAAATGTATTTAATTAAATATATATATTAATAAACTGTACCAACAATTTGTATTTATATTTTTAATAAAGAAAATAGTCAATTAAAAGTAAGGATTATTATTACAGTCATTAACCTATTATGTTTACATAGAAAATAGAATATTATAAATTGCATACTTTTCTTGATTTCTGTTCTGCAAAGTCATCTATAATATATCAAATGACAGATTATCCAACACATGACTTTCAATGCTCATAACTGATAAAAAATTCAAACGATCTTCATTCATTGTAGTTCGTAATCTATTTTTTATAATTTTCAATCTTGAAAATGTGCGTTCACTACTACAATTGGTGACCATAATTACTAAATACATGCGTAATGCGATTTCAACATTTGTAAAAGCTGATATTACGTCTTTTTCAATTAAAGTTTTGTAGGTACATAAAATGCTCATTAATCATTTCTGCTGGCTTGGAATAAAGTTTTATAAATTCAGAAAAATGAGTTATTTCAACACACAACAATTCGTCTCAGTCGTCATCGTATACAGCTACAAGTTTTTTAGCTGCTACTTGTAATTCTTTGATGCTAAGATTATTTAATTGTTCAAAAAATCCAAAACGATCACATATTACTTCATATGCTTTAAGTCTTTAACTTATTGCTGATGACATTTGATATATAACAGGAAAAAAACATTCTATTTTAAATTTTTCTGATTGATTTAGTTGTGAATCAGGACCTCTGCCATTATCTAAAGGATTCAATCGAATATTAAGTTTACGAGATCGTTTTTTATTATCATTACATTCATTTGATTTTGAGATGGTTTTGCCTTTTTTTCTCAAACATTGAAAAACCATCGTGTTGAGCATCAATAAAGCACTTTAATGACTTGACAGACGCAACAGCATTATTTAGGTCTAATGTGGGAGCTTGAAGAATTTTATTAGTAGCGTTGAAACGATCCAGAATTTCGTTCTAAAATGCACAATATATGCCTGTTTCTAACTTACACATCTTGTTGTATAGTCCGTTTGCTTCATCACGTGTTTTTGGTAACTCATTTACATTATTAGATACCTATACTGTCAAGAGTAGATTTTATTTGAGAATATCCATGAAATAATGCTTTAGTAGCGTCAGATCGACATGACCAGCGAGTGGTAGAAATTCTTTTTGGCAGTGGCGGCTCGTGGGTGCTGGTGATGGGGGTGCGACTTTAAATATAATACATTAATGCCCTGCCCCCTAGTCATAGATATAACAAATTGTCAAATTAAGTATAATGAAAATAATAAAATGAAACATTTATTATAACATTATTTGACATGTTGAAATAGGTAATTAAAATAAAAAAATAATAAATTATTCACTTACAAGTTATAAGATGTATGCAATGACGACAATCTTAGCCGTTTCCTACTAGTTGCAGCCTCGCAGGCCGCAGAAGAAAATAGAAATGAAAATAATATTATAATTATATATAATTATATCACGGACGACGCTACCAGTCGTCAAAAACGCGTATATAAGACCGCAGTTCAATTAATGTACACGCATGTATACATGTATATATTATTTTATTATTAAAGTGTCATAAATAATAAAAATGTTTCAAGATAATAATCGACAATAACAATAGCGATTAGCAACCGATAACAACGAGCGTATACGGTTAATTTTAAAAATAAACACTAATATTTTTCTTTATGGACGACGCTGCCGATCGTCCAGACCCCGCAATAAGTTCGCAGCTAAAACGTACCCGCACGCACACGACTGCGGTGCCATCGGTTATAATGTACGTATTCAGAATTACGTCTGGACGACGCTGCCGGTCGTCCAAATCCCGCAATAAGATCGCAGCTTAAACGTACCCGCACGCACACGATTGCAGTGCTATCGGTTAAAATGTACGTATTCAGAATATTACGTCTGGACGACGCTGCCGGTCGTCCAGACACTGCTCGTGTGTGCATGCGTACCAGCGTACCCATATGCTCCTGGTATCTAAGGGAAACAAATTTAATGTTCGTATACGACAAAATATATTAGAAATTTAAGTTTAAGTCTTAATAAAAATTATTTTTTTTTAAATTATAGAATTAAAAAAATAAATAAATTTTCTTCTTTTAATTAATTTTAGTAGGGGGTGCGATCGTCCCGTCGTCCAAGCCACGAGCCGCCACTGCTTTTTGGCATTTGTATTCTGACAGTTTTGTCGGTGGATTGTAAATTTTTTTTTAATTCATCATAACGATGTGTTGATGCAGTAAAAAAAGTATATATAGCTTCTAAACAATTTAAAAAAGATATAGCAGATGAACAACATTCAGCAGCAACTTTTCCAAATAAATTTAAGGAATAGGCTGCACATGGAACCCATGTTGGTAACTTGTTTACAGCAATTATTTTGCTTTGGAGACCATTATATTTACCACTCATGGCTGAAGCGTTGTCATATGATTGACCTCGGCAATTATTTAATTCTATACCATTATTTTCGAAAACTTTCATTATACTATTAAACATATCTTGTTCCTTATGTCCTTGATTAGGTAAACATTTTAAAAATCTTTCAACGGGTTTAGAGCCTTCCATGACCGAAATACTACAGTTAGTTGATCGACGTGACCTTCAGGTGTAGAATCTAGAAAAATAGAATAATATTTTGATATTTTTATGCATGTCACTATCGCATTTAGAACTTGATGACCCATACATTGTATTAACTGTTCACAAATATTTGATGACAAATAATTAGTGTGACCACTCCCACAATTCCCTTTTTCTGGAATGTGCTTTTTCAAGAAATCGTCATATTCTGCTAAGAGTTCAAGTAAACCAAGGTAGGTTTCCTTTAGATCCTACTAGTTCATCATCTCTCAAAGCCAATCCACGTTTACATAAAAATTTAATAACACTTATAAGTCTGGTCAAAATTGTTTTCCAATATGATTTTTCTTTCTCCACTTGTTTTTGAAGTTCTGTATCAATACGTCCCAACATTTCTGATCGAAGTCCAAATGCAATAAATGAATTTAGATGATTTTTTGAAGTCTCATGCTCAATTAGACGATCACTGGAGTTTTCCAATTGGAAAATCCTTCAGTTGTGAATTGTGTACGAGATGAAGTTGAAGACATTAATTTACATATAGAACAATAAAGATGACCGTTGGAAGGGGGAAAACATAACCATATTCGATTAATAAAATCACCGTTCTTGTGTTTTCTCTTAAACATTCCAGTGTGACACTTACGAATCCATTTATCAGTACTATTTTTTTGTATAAATGATTTTTCTTTTAATAATTCTTCATCACAATTTTGTAAATCTATTATGCCTCTCTTAATTCAATAATCAACAGATTTTGATACATTTTCTGGCCATAATCCAATATCTGTTGTGATTTCAATTGGTGTATTTTCAGTAATTTCAAAGTTACCTGAAGTACTCATATCCGCAAGTATTCTTCGTCAGCTGTGGATGTTGCATTTAGACAAATTTGGGTGTCTATTACCGATGGTTCGTTTGTTTTAACTTCTTTTTCATTAGTATAATATTTGATATAGCTGCGGTATCATTTGGTAATGGTCTTGTTTCAAAAAAACTAGATATCATTTTTGTTTTTTTGATAGTATTTTTATTATTCACTTTTTTTTCATTTTTTAGTTTCCGTTTGGAAGCGCCACTTTTATAAATTCTTTTCATGTTTATTATTTATTTACCAACCTATAGTAAAATACTAAATAAATTTATAACTAATATAATAATATTTATTTTACAATTATTCAAAGTAATAATTAATAATATTTGTCCCCAGTAACGTAAAAAAAGTATTTAATTACGCCAAAATAGATAATGAGTAAAATATGTATAAACATTAAGGGGATGGGTGGTGGTATACATTTAAGGAGTTAGGTATAGGCAATATTTTAAGTGCGTGCGTGACTTGTGACTGTGTGCGTAGTAAATGATTATTAGTATGTGTTCGTGTCTCGCACTACACGTCTTCACCCTGTAATACTCGCTTTACTTCTTATCTGCTAACTGACAAATCACTACATCAATGAATAGTAATGCATAATAATAAGCATTGCATATAAAATAACAATACGCACATAATGTTACATTTTAAATGATTGTTCACCGTCTATTCTACACATTTCCTTACTCATCTACATTTTGTTATTTTTTAACTTCACTGCAAAAAAAAACCTCCACTGTTTTAATCTTTAATAATTTGAAAATTTATTTATTATAAAATAAGAGTTTTCTATTAAGGTATAAAATATTGAATATTATAATAATACACGCTGTAGGTATTCATTTATTAAATATTTCTGAAAACTGATTTGAATCCGTTATTCTGTCTACTAGAGATCGGTCAGTCAACATTTTAAAAATTCTGAATTCCGAATAATTAATTTTCAAATTC
The DNA here is from genome assembly GCF_037042655.1 of Diuraphis noxia. NCBI lineage: Eukaryota > Metazoa > Arthropoda > Insecta > Hemiptera > Aphididae > Diuraphis > Diuraphis noxia. Next base: position 55,515,654 of record NW_028301711.1, read on the forward strand.
AGAATTTTAAAATATTCAAATTAAATTATAGTTGTTGTTGGGGGAGGTGCATTGGCGCACATACGGGGGTGCCAGGGAGTGCTTAGCGCTCCCAAAACTTAAACTAGCACCCCCAGCTAATTTTAAGCTAAAAATATTGTTTAAAGTGTAAATTTGCGTTTATAAGAATAAGTTAATACCAATTACTATTATTGGTAATGCATTATGCCACAGACATACATACACTGAAAAAAATAAGTAGGTAAAAATAAAGAAAACTTGGGTCAATTTAACAATATCTTTGTTACTCCTGAGCTGACAAAGAAATTGTCATTCCTACATCATAAACATTGTTAAATCAACAATAAGAATAAAACTACAATTCTCCTGATTCATATAACAAATACTTTGTTAAATCTACATTAACCATGTTGTTAATAATATGTATTGATAAAATTAATTCAACAATAAAATTTGTTGATACCAACATTAATAATGTTAAATAAACCATAGACATTTATTAAATTAAATTAAATCGTTTGTTAATATTATAATTTGATTTGTATGTTCTACTAAGTTTTTTGTTGTTATTAATATCACCTATACACTTGGTAAAAATAGATTAACCGATATATTTCTTTTCTTATCTTTATTTTTTTTATAGCAATACATTTATTACTTGTATAAACAAATTAAAAATTAAAATGTTCTAACAAAATAATATTTAATATAAGGAACATAAATATTAAAACATATGTATTATATGTAGGAGCCTTCTATCACAATAGTTTAAAAAAATATTGCATTAAGTATTATAAGTAATAAATAATAATTAATACAAAATATATACGAGTAATGAGAGCATATTTTAAACAAGAATAAAATAATAACGATTAAAAAAGATATAGAAATATGTAAAAACAGAACTTGAAATATATTTTATTTATTTAGTTCTGAAATAATAAGACTTATAATTGGATGAGATTGATCTGACTTAATATGAATATTATAAAAAAATTTTTGTATAAACAACCATAAAATATAAGATTCATCAGGGTATAACAAATTAAATGTATGGAACAATTTAAAAACTACATCCACTGCTCTCTGGACAGTTAAAACTTTGTATTTTATATCATCGAAATATACAATAATGTCTTTTGGTTCTAGTAATTGACCAATAACAACAATGAACGGTTGTATTGGGATACCTAAACCTGTGAAAAAATAGCAAACAAATTTTTTAATTTTTTTTTTTTAATAACTTTTTAATACATGACTAAATAAACAGGCATGTCAGCAAGATTACGTATTTTCCCTATCACTACGCATGTGCCCCAGACTTGGAATAAACAATAGTTATGATTGGAACAATCAATAACATAAACTTTGGGTATTGATAACACAGAATATGCTATGTTGATATAATGCATGATAATCAAATTTCATGTATTTTTGTTTTTAAATTTTAACATTAACTCATTAATTATTTGTGTTTTATTTATTATTTTACAAATTTTTTTAATTTATGTGTATATTTTAATATATTTTTCTTTCGTTCACTACTATTTAATTTCCTTAAGTGTATGTATAGTCGGGTGCGAACAAGGCATAATAAAACTTCCATTGGAATACAACTTTTTGGAATTATTGTGAGCATCCTATCAGCCAGTCTTTGAACAATACTTTTTTCTTTGTCAAAGTTTTCGTGAAAAATACTTTCTAATATTTGGCTGACACTCAATAAAGTTTTTGATGGACGAACAAGATATCCTAAAAACATGCGAGTTGATTATTATTGCATATTATAAATTTAGAATGACTAAGGTAAAATATAATAACCTTTTGATATATAAGAAATCCAGTCGTTTTCTGAATTTGAAATCTTATCTTCCAAGTAGGGATATTTTATTTTATATTTGTTGGCTACTGATCCAGCAATATATTTCAAATTTTCTTTTTCACACACATCATTTGTAAAATAGAGTTCATCAACCGAAGACTTGGAAAAAATATTTATGTTATAATTTTTAACTTATTACTAATATACTTTATTTTACTTCTAGTTCAAACGAATTAAGTAAACTGATCTGGGCTTCCTTCATTTCAAATTCATCAGAAGTGTTTGAATCGTTTGTCGAAATTCCTGAACTCTCAAATACTTGTGCTGTAAACAGGGCAGTATTATTACAACTTATATCACCAGCATTCAATATACACTCTTCATTTTGACTGTCTTCTGTGTTTTGATTAGATGTAAACACCATTGAGCTATGTTTACCTAATATATACCACCTTAAACTAAAAATAAAACAGTTAAAAATGTAATATTGCTTTATTATAAATGAGTTTACCGGTATTTGAAATCTATAGGAGTAGGGTGATCGTTACACCCACCCATTGCTCTCATGAAACTAAAAAAGTTTTCTAGTACGTCTTGGTTCAAACGACGTGTTATGATATATTGTATATTGTAATGTAATTTTAAATCTTCATACAGATTTCTCAAAGAACAATTGGTCATGAGAATGCCTTTCTGGAATTGCATAAGAGTTTGTTTCCCATGAACTCTCATTGAGAGTATGAACTTATCCATACTTGCCAACAGTTCGTTTTGACGTTCAAGGTCTAGACCATATGCCTTAGAATTATCACCTACCATATGTTGCGAATTTAATAAGTCGAACCAATAATTAATAAGTTCAATTATTTCAGAACACTAAACCAAAAGTAATTCAAAATTAAATTCGTATTAGATATTTGTGTTAGAAATAATAAATATACTTCTTTCCAGTTTAAAGGTTTTGCCAAATTTTTGTCTGCGTAATATTGGATTGCCTTAGAAACTGTCCTTGAAAACAGTTGAACTGCAGTTTTTACCTTTTGCCGCTGAGCACCGTGTACATTTAAATGTTGTTCAGTTACTTTGTAAGTGAACCTTAACTCAGATTTACTTTGCACCATCAGCAAATTTTGAAAAATATCTTTTCCTATGAATTTATCACCTATACAATATTACCATACAAGAAATAATACTATAAATGAATATTGGAATAAAGCATATTTATAAATCAAACCATTGTCTGTTTTCAGGACAAAACCATGATCAAGATAATTATTTCTAATCAACTTGATCAAATGGGGCACATCGGCCAGCACATGAATATTTCTGTCCACACTCGGATGTCTAAATGCACTATTAGTGTATGAAATGCCCATTGATTTCCACATACCCATATTTGTGGTACCCATGTCACTCACAACAGCTACTACTAAAAAACCAGAAATTAGTAGTAACTTTGATATCAACTCATTCAGTATTTCTTTCGTCATAGGAGTATCGTAAGAATAAAATATGGGTTGCTTCCATGATTTGCAGAATCCTCGTGCCATAACTACTTGAGCCGTCTTATGAGGGCCCAAAACTTGCTGAGCAGCCTTGTCAAAACATATATCATGAGCTATATACACCTCATCAAACGACAAAATAACCAACTTTTCCTGGTCACTCATAGAATCGCCTTAAATTTTAACATAATAACAATTAAAAATAATTAATATTGATTGTATCACTTAATTAGAAGGGTAATATTTAAAGTATTTTATTGACCTTTGGCTTTCATTATCCTTAGTACGCCATTCAAAACCCCAGGTTCTATAGGAAAATTCAGTACCCATGTTCTCAAAGTAGATAGACCTATAATAGGTAAAATTTATAATTTTTGGTAAAATTGAATTGAAGAAATACATTTTTTAGCTTGAAATTGCACTAACCAGGATAAGGATATCCTAGTGTTAATCTTAGGTAGTTATACGCCTTAGGTGATATGCTCCGTAATGTTATAGCACCAATGATATCCTCATTTTCCCATTTTTGTATTCGCTTCTGAGGTTGTAAAAAATACTGAATTTGTGTTTTTGTGAAAAATTTAGATAATTTATTTTGAACATCATTCTCATGGTCTATTATATTTTCATTAGTCTTAGTCATAACTGGGGTTTTCTTTTCTTGGGCTTTCTTCAGCATATCATTTTCTTTTCGAACTTTTGAAAGTGTTGTTTTTGTTTTTTCTAATTCTTGCAGAAGTTGACGAATAACATTACTAATAAAATAAATTAAACGAGCATTGGTTAAAATAAAGCAACACAAAATTCCATATTTATAAAACCTTTCAGAGACATTGTTGCTATCATCAGCTAATGAATGACTATCACCTATTTCAGCTATTAAATTATTATCATCGGCTAATAAAGTGCTATCTATAGTCATTAAGGGACCATCCACAACTATTAATGAACTATCTGTAGCGTTAAATTCATTTAACAATGATCTATTTAATTCTTTGTTTCCAATTTCTGTATTTGATTGTCCCTAAATAAAAATAGAGTATGTACCAAAGAAAGTTATATATTTATATTTTTTAATATATTAATTTGTTTTAATTTATCATTTTTGTAAAAAAAAAATTAAAGAATTTGGAGACACTGTTAATGACACCTCTGATTTATTTGGTAGTAACTTAAATTCTGAAGGCTGTTGTTTTTCCTCTTTGTTATACATTCCCATTTCCTCGATGGATAAATATTTACTTGGTATTGCATTAGGTTTTAACTTTCTTTTTTTGCATGGAGAATACTTAGAAAATCTTTGAATTAAAGATTTTTCAACCAGTGCAGATCTTGAAAAGTGTATAGAACAAATCCTCGCTGGGTTTTCACATTACAAAATAAAAACAATATATAGATAGGTAATACAAAATGAACTAATTAGTAGTAAAATGAATGAATACATATTAAAATATATAATATAGCTATTTTTATCCATTAGATTTTTAAAATTTTTTAATACTTTTACATGGTCTTACATTATCTGTGATTATAATTTAAAAATAATTCAGATGTTAATAATTATTTTTTTTTAATATGTAGCATTAACTTTGTATTAAATTAATCAAAAAACAATTATATACCAACCATCTTTCAACGTCCTATTTTTAATATTACAAACATCAAACCATTTTTCCCGAGTACTAGGAGACTTAGGAAGTCGATAAAAACTTATATTTTTATTTGGCTTCCGAAAGGAATTGTTTGAACACCAAGGAAGCATACAATTAGGCATTTTAAAAAGAAAAAAAAACAAACAATTCTTTACTCAACAATTCAAAAATATTTGCTGGAACTATATTAAATGACAGGTTGGGAACAAACAATTTATGTTGTCATATTTTAGATATTATCTTATGAATTCATCAACAATAATAACAAATTATACTGCTATATTTAGAACATGAATTAATTATTTAGTCCTTATCATTTTCCCATCACTCTTTACTCAATGTTTTGTCTTGTATTTTAGCACTAAAAACATGCCTCCTGATTATGAGAATGTGCAAAAACACATTTGCATTTAACACACATAGTGTTTTTTGATTCTTTACAGTTTGCAATAAGTATAATGGATCAACTTTTTAATCGTACTGATGGGAATAGCAAATCTTTTGAACACATGGAATGTAATTAAAATGATTTTGATAGGCAAAAAATAAATACAATGTATTATTTGTTTCAATAAATAGAAATTATTTTATTATACAAATGAAATTAACAATATAATAATTGTCTTCAAATAAAGTGATTCTAATCAATTTTCATACATTTAAATTAAAGCGGCAATATTCTTCCATGATTATTTCGCTTATTCCAAGTCTGGGGCACGACTACTTGCGCAGTAGAATCTTGCTGACATGCCTGTTTATTTAGTCATGTTTTTAATAGACACCTATCTATTTACTTTAACTATTATCATAGTGAATACGTATAATCAATGTTAATACTAAAAAACAAACCTTTTTTTTAGCTATGACATCTTCAAACTGCGAAATTGTATCAATATTAATTAAAAACGATTGCTGAGAATCTCTAATTGAGTACTTTATGGTGGATTTTTGTCCTTTATCATTACGGGTTGATTTTTTCGCAGTGGGAATAAATACTGCATGTAAAAGATGAAAAATACATGCAGCACGGCCATCTGAAAAATAATAAATAATTTTTAACAACTAGTATTTAATACATAAGAGAACCCTTACTTTCTAGTGGATTCTTTTCTAGAACTTCTTCAAGCAGTTTTAAACTTTGGGAATCTTTAATTTTTAATTTTAACAAATCTATAAGTTTAAATGATACATCTGAATAAATTGACATTAAGTTAGATGCAGTTGGATAAAGCATATTAAAATCAATATCAATCTAGAATAACAAAATAAAATTGTATATTATTAAATAATTAAAATATCTCAGTCCACTTTTCAATAATATACTTGTACTTACTAATTTATAACCAGCTGGGAGCTTGTAGCTTGTCCAGTATTTTAATGTATCAGTGGTACTTTGACTATTTTTTATATAATTTAATCTATATTTCACAGTTGCTCTCCAGATAATTTCAATTTCATTGAATGAGCAATTATCGTGTTTCAAACTATTTAAGTATTCATCAATATCAGTTTCTGAATCTAAAAAAAAAAAAAAACATACAAATATTATTTATTGTACTTACAAGATATTATTATTTAAAAAAGAAAAAACAAATTTAATGCAACAAAATATTTACCAAAGTTTTTCAACTGACGAACATTACTATTTTCATCATATTTTGAAAGTTTATGTTTCTTTGTTGCTTCGATTAGTCCACCATTCTTTAAATTTCTTATAACATTGTGATATTTTGCATATAATTTTCCTTTTGGCGCTTTATTCCCATCACGCATAAAGTAATTATCCTATTAAAAATCATTTTTATCAGTTTGCTTATTTAAAAAAAAAATTACCTTAACTTCATTAGGAAAAGCGGCAACAATTTGATTGGAAATTTCTTCAGCAGTTTTAACTGTCATGATAATATTTTGTTTTATAGCTGTTTTAATAATAATATCAACCAGTATTAATCTAGATGCATCATTTAATGAACCAATTTTTTTGTAGTTGGCAAGCACCAAAGATCCCTGTGATTGGTCTTCAAGTATTTTGCTTAGACTTAATACTGGTTTTGTAATTACTGTTGTAGTTTCAGGTGACATCATAGGAATTGCATCTGAAATATGTTTGCCAACACTCTGAAGTTCTGTTAACTGATTTGGAACTTGGTTATTTGTTTTCCATTTTGATAAACAAATTTCAAATTTTATTTGAATGCCCAGGGGAAAATTTTTCAACAATTTTTCACATTGAGCTGATGTTATATTATTCAAACATTCCAAATCAATCATTGAATCTAAACATTTTTAAATTTGTGATATTAACAAAACAGTTATATTTTATGCATTGTTTTTTTTTTTACCAATGCATGTATTATACAAATAGCCCAAGCTTCAATCGTTTAACAATAACCACAATTTATATGAATCTTGTTCTGTAATCTTTGGATACTCATTCATTACAGAATTTTGAGGTTCATTCATGTTTTGAAAATTAACAAAATTATCAATATTAGTTTCATTAAATAAATCATGTGTAAAGCCATTTGTGACTTTACTTGCTTCGTCATCACTTAGATTCATTTTATCTAATATACATATAAGCAAATTAATTATTAAATATTAAGTTAAAACATATTATTTTATACAAACATATTGAAAAGATCTTAATAAGTAGGTAGGTACCTATAACAAGCAAATAAAAAAAAATATATTTATAAATATGGATGCAGTTAATATATATTGTATAAATGTAAAAAAAAAAATTCTTAAGAACTATCATTGATAAAGTTTATAAGATGTTAATAATATTCTTTAAGCCGTATCATAATTTTATTATTAGCTACTCTAATAATATTAATTGGGGGCCCATTTAAATCATCAATACTAAAAATACTCAAACTACCTGGTTGTGTTAAATTGTCTTCAACAACATATGCATCAAAATGTGAATGATAATAATTTACTTTAAATTCTTCAGCAAGAATTAAACATTTATTTTCATCAGAAACTATAATTTGTAAAATTTTAAAAAGATTTAACGTTTCAATCACTTTGGTGACAAACATATCTACTTTAAACAAAGTTCCTCTGTAATCTACTTGGGTAAAACATTTAAATTGGTGATGTAAAATTAAACTTTTTATAAATTGTATATGTTCATTATTTTTTATTTCGTGAGTTTTATTTATAGTTAAATTGGTAGGAGTAGGATAGAAAAGTTGATATGCAAATTTCATTTGCATTTTTTTTCTCAATGTATAAGTTATATTTTTACGAGAGGAAGTAGCATGTGCGTATGATTTAAGTTCTTTGTGTTTAGCTTCAAATCTAAAGCACCAAAAATGCCTTGGTGGACCAGACTGCCTAATAATGGTTGGGTAATGAATCAATATGTGATGCTTTGGTTTTAATGAATCGTGAAATAATAAAACATATTGTCTATTATGATTTTGTATTAAATTTTTTAGACTTATTATTTTTTGTTCTGATATACTGTAAGATAAAAGAATGTCAATAATTTGGAGTAAATTTAAAAAGAATAGCCAAACTTCATCATTTTCAGGAACCAAGTCCCCGACCATTAAAGAAAAAAAATGTGTAAAAGTCATCATTTCTCGGGCAGACATTTTGAGATGGACGTTTTGCAAATGTTTTGTATTTATGGAAGGAGAAATATTTCCTATTTCTATTGAACCATAATTAAAATTACTTTTTCTTGAATTTAATGTATCTAAAGAAAAATACAAATACTTGACATGTTCAGTGAAATATTTAATAATATGGCACATATCATAATGACATATGCCTTCAAACAAATCGTGCATTACATCCACACAATAATTTTGTGTAACATGAAATGAAGGTATTCTATTTAAAAATAAATCACCATGAACTCCTGTGTTACGAATATCATTGATAACAACATCATTATTATAATTAGTTACATTCCTCATTAAAAGGCTATCTTCTTCAAATAATTGTTTTGTAATATCTTTACTAGCTCTACAAAATCTACAAAAGTATGAAGCTGAAAAAGATCTAGAAAATTCTAAAATCGAATTTAGCCCAAGATTATCTCCTAAAACAAGCCCCAATATAAAATAAACCCGTGTGTCTCCTTTATCAGGAGTAGAGATAATTATGCCTTCTTTTTCAAAACTATATAAAACATCTGTAAGGCATTTAAGACAGGACTCATTACCATAATCTTTCATATTAACTGATTTAATAATAGCTGCCAAAAATATATTATTAAGCTTTGAATTGTTTTCTAATAATGGAAACGAATAATACACAGCACTAACAGCTTGAAATGTAGAATGAGATCCTAGCGGGTTGTTAATTTCGAGATCATCTATGAATAAAAAAAATGGAAACACTATTTTATCAGAAAAATTCACTAATTTGGTTTTCCATAAATCACCTTGTATGAAACTTTTTAAAGAATTAGATGAATTTAAATTATTTAAACGATCAAGTGATAGCTGAAAATTGTTTCCGTGTTCAAAAAATTTTTTAAATTGGAATTTCATGGGCATTAATAGACCTTTTGTAACATGTTCATCATATATAACTTCTCCTTTATCATATACAGAAGTTATTTCTCGATTTATAACTATCTGATTTAAATGATCAATGTACTGCTCTTCCCTCTTCCATGAGCCAATTCATTAAACGGTATTCAGTACTACAGAGTGTAAATGTGTTTGATATATCTAATGACAATTTTTTAAATGATGATAATAATAGTGGGTCATTAATTTTTTCCTTTACGAAACTGTCCAATAGCTCAGCAATAGGTTTAGTAATGAGTTCTATAATGCCTTTTTGAATATTCAAAACATCTTGAAACGTGATGTTATTCTTTACCTATTATTTATAACCTAACCGAGAACAAATTGTACAGCAGATTTATGAAGATCAGAAATTGCTGATTGATAATTAAAACTACTAAAAGTATCATTTTGTACAAATATTGAGGGTATATCAGATGTAGTACTAGTGGTACTAAGAGAATCAATACTGGTATTGTTAATCATAGGGTTTTGGGTAGGTAGAAAATCATTTGATATTAACTTAATATGTTTGTTTTTAACATGTCTTTTAAATGAACTCAAGCTATTAAATGACTGAAATCATGACTCTTCACAACAATCATAAGAACTATCAGGCCCAAGCGAATGAAATACTTTGAAATGGATAACTAATGACTGTAATTGTCTACATTCAGTTTTACATATGTAACAAATCATTATCAAAATTAAATTAAAATGCCTACTTAAAAAAAATGATCAAAAAATCTGTTTAATTTCTTTAACTGTACCTATTCTGGAGTTACTAAATAATTAATTTATTAGATTATTTTATTATTGATAGCCATAAAATAACTTACCTACACAAGTACTTAATTATATTTAATATTTTAATATAACATGACATTAATAATTAATACATACCTTCTATCTTCTAAGATGATACAACACGGGAACGTATAGGTAATAGGTATAAAATATTAAAATCACTAAAATCGTAGACAGACAAAAAAAAGACAGACTTGACAGAGTTGACGATCAGCGGACGGTAACGTGCTCAGCGTATGGAAAATGCCAAATGTGAAATGAAACGATTATGTAGTTATGTAATAATATGTTTGTAGTCTGCAGGATGGGTCATTGTGGCGGAGCGGTGGGAACGTATCAGCTTGGATATCATAATGGAAATACCCCAATAATACAAAAATAATTGTAATCGTATAATGGATTTTTGTACATTTAAATTGAATATTTGATAAAACGACAATATCGTTATTGTTATTTTATTTTAAGATAATCTTTTCTCATTTTACAAAAGTTTAGTTAATGATGTAATGAAAACATATATTGAAATGACAATACTGTTTCATTATTTTAATAAAATTATTTGTTTTTTCAATCATAGCGGTAAATGTTAGAACAATATTTTTTGTAATTGATTAATGAAGTTTAATTTGTTATAATTACAATTCATTGTACAAATAACAAACATTTAGATTGTTAATTTAATAAATTATTAATGGAGTATACAATGAGTTCGTTAATTGTATAACTTAATTGTTATTTCAACACTATTATTATAGTATTAACAAAATAGATGTTCGTTGTTTAATAACAAAATTGATTTGTTAATTTTACCTAAGATATTTTTTTCAGTGTACTTCATATATATATATATATTATACAGTATTGGTTATTTGGGTTTGAGATGTTATTATGTTAGGTACTTGTTTATAATGCATGTTATGTTATTGGCTGTTTTAACTCAGGTATATTTTTAGTATTTATTACTAGAATACTGAATAGGATTTTGTTAGCATATTTTTTCAATTTCAGCATATTTTCAGAATGTTTTAGGAACTTCATATGAATGTTTGAAAGCAGAGATGATGTATTAAAAAATTGTCTGACTAAAAATTATTTGCTAGAAGATCTTATGAATGCTTGTATCCAAGTGTATATCCAAACATTTTTAAATTAATCCAAATTCCAAGTTGCAATAACTATACCTATTTCTTCGGCAATGTGCGAAAGATCATTTTCTTCCATGCGCCGTATAAAAAATTGGTTACATACTATTATGGTGCAATCTAGATTTACTAATCTTTCATATTTGTATACAGAAAGAGAACTGACGAATGGATTAAAAAATGAAAATATCATTGACAAATTTTCAAAAAAATCTCTTATTATTATAATCTCTTTCTAATTTGTTAATTGTTTCAGTTTTTATATTTATAAATGTACAATATATTAAATAATACAAATTTGTTGTTAAATGATTTCATATACTAAAGGAATGTATTATATTTTTTTAATTTTATTATTTCTAATTTTATTTTAAAATAATAATATATGTTTGGTATATATAATCGTACGGGGGGGGGGGGCGAAGCCCCCCACGGGTCACTTTAAGGTAAAACATTTTAGCACTCCCTAGTTTAAGACTGAATGTGCGCCTATGGGGAGGTGGTAAAATTGGGAAAAGAGGACTGACCGATCTCAAGTAGACATAATAACGAATTCAAATCAGTTTTCAGAAATATTTTTGCATTATTAGGTCGATCGGTAGAATGGTCAAAAGATAGGTATGTTTTGACTAAAATAACTGTCCGTCACAGATCCCCTTAATATCCATTCTCTAATTATTATAATAAATTAATTTTAATATTTTCTACTTCGTATAGATTATTAAAATTATTTAATTTTAAATTTATTATAAATATTACTTACTTATTAAAACAATTGAACAGTACAGGCCCATGAGTATTCTTGGCTGATCAATGATCATAATGAAATAACGAGATTTAGTCGAAAAGTGGAATGTACAAAATAATAAATAATTCACAATAAATGCATAAACGCTATAAACAGCGACAAGCCGATAACGATTATAGACGTCTTGAATTTTCCAACATTTTATATTGTGATTTGTGACAGATTAAATTATGATTTTTGTATATACTTTTATAAACGTACACATGTAATTATACAACCCGCGACTTTACGTCACCGTGATAATGCAATAATAACGACTGTAGTATACTGTAGTACATTTTAAATTACCTAATTAATTTTTATTTTCAAAACTATATATATTTTTTTTTTTAATATAGTTTGAAAACCCAAAATTTGGGTCACAAATTGCAATTTTTTATATTTCTGATTCGAGTCTCGGGGGCCCCTAAAATTTGGGAGCCCGGGGCATATGACCTTAATGCCCCCCGTCAAATCCGGCCCTGAATATACCTACTATATTCTTTAGTGTTTTAACGGACAATATTTATAGCTTAAGTTATATGCTTATGCCCTATAGCCTATCTTCCATGTTACTTATGTGATTACTTCGAAACTATATTTTGTAATATTCGTGTGAATATTTGACAGCTAAATTATGTTATTTATTTCGAATATTCTACAGAATTATGTAGTATTTCAGAAATAGGTCTGACACATTTTGACATTGGAAAAGGTCGATTTTCATTTTTATTATTATTAATCGCACGCTTGGTCATGATTAGTTAGGCCTCGAGAAGTCGAGATTGATCCTTAAATTCGGCCCCGCCGCTGCTGTATAAATCTAATACGTGCGTTTTTTAAACAATCGATGTTCGATGTAGAAAAATATTATTACGTTATCGCGTTATTGGCCGTGACCGATCAACGCTGCATTATAAAATTATTCATTAAGTATAATATGTAATATACAGAACAGTTCGAAATGAAAGTTATACATTCGATCATAGAGGGCAAATAGTTCAAACATATTATTATCGTCTCGTAACTGGTTTATATACATCTACGTCAAATATTATGATTTTTATATAAATTATGTACCAAAGCTGATCGATTTACAACTTAATAAATTCTTTAAAAAAGTATAAGTGTTTTAAAAATAAATTAGAGAAACCATGTTAAAATTATGTTATATTTAAACTTTAAATTTATTATAAAAATATTTAGTGCCTAAAATTCTGTACAACTACACTTTGCTTATTAAAAACGTTAACATTTTATTTTAATTAATATTAGGTAACTAATAACTAGGTACCTATATATTTTATAAACTTTATATTCTTAATTCGATTTTAATTTTTGAAATTCTAGGGAAATTTACGTCATAGAATTAAGCATTATATAGGTATACTGATTGTTGCTTTTCTTCAAAAAAGTAAAAACATAAAGCAACATTGGTAATAAAATATATTAATAAACATATATTTTTTTAAATATTATTTTATCATTACGAGTATCTACTTCAAATTATTATCCAAAATATATTTTTCCAATAACATTTACAATTTTTGAAAAATTAAAATTAACTTATAAAAAAATCCTCTTGTGTACCTTATTGATGAAAAACCAAGAGTTTTGTTAACTATATTGATTTTGTATTCATATATTTATGATAGTAAATATTAATATAGTTGTTTAAAATAACTATAGTACCTACATTATATTATTAAATGCGTTGTGCGGCGTGTGTACGTAGTATGAAGGTAATCACATGCAACGAGCCTTTTAGATTTGTATGTGAAATAAATGGTAATTTTCACGATGCACAACGAACGCTTATCGTGTGTACTCAACATACCATCCGGAGTCTACGTCCTCAACACGAGTACACATTATGCTCGCCGCTCGGTCTGTGTATTATATGCACTACCTAGTGCACCGGCAACTCGCGGCCCGCAGACCCTTGGAACTATTTGCTGCGGCCCTTCAAATATATTTCATTGTGTTTAAAATTTTAAATATATATTCTAAATAAAATCGAATCATGAATTCATGACTATTGAATAAACAATGAGAGATAAGCTATATGAGCGAGAACGTAATCTAATCGTATATAAAATATGTGATATACTGATATGTTTAAACATTTTGTATGGATCATTTGAAATTCATTTCGTATGTTGTAAAATTGTATTAGGTAGAATCATCCAAGTCAACTGTACATTGGAAAAATATAAAAAATAAATGTTGGTATACTTAAAAACCTACAAAATAAATTTTATGCAAAAGAGAATAAAATCAAATTGTTTCAAAACCCTTTATTTGATGATATTGACGATTTTGAATCTAATTAAGTTATAGAATTGCTAAACAACGACGATCTTAAAAATGTGTTTAAAGAATGTAATGACCTAATAATATTTTATTCAATCACTTCTGAAATGGATATTAAATGCATTAATAGATTTGCTAAAAAATTGCTTTTGGTAGCACTTATATATGTGAACAGACATTATCAATAGATAGGTACTTAAATTTTGAACGTACATTTTTCACGATTAAGCTTGAACACTTGAATGCAGTTTTAAGAAAATCAACATTCAATTCGAAAGCGGAACGAATTAGCGGGAAAAATTCAACCTCAAAATTCACACTATATAAACTAAATATGTATATCTTTTTGCACTAAAGAATTAATTAATAATTATTTTTAAATTTTCTCTACTAATACCTATATTTAATTCAAAATTTACAAAATTAATTAATAAGGAAAACCTCAACGTTAAACTCATAATATGATTGTTACTATCCGTAAATATATTAGTATTATAAGTTAGAATTATAGTTTTTAATATTTTAAATTTGTGTGTCGTGTGTGGTCCTCAAAAATAGCTGATAAAATATGACCCGCGTAAGTAAAAAGGTCACCTATCCTTGTTGTGTTTACACGGCCTATGATAACTAATTATTTCATTTCGAGTTTCAGAGAGAGAAAGTAAGAGTCATGTTAAATACGTTATAGAAAAAAAATATAAATCATGATCATCATTGAAGCCATAAAAGTCTGGTTGTTACTTGTCATGGGAGTAACTCCGGACGTGCGTGCGCGCGTGCATGTGTGTGTGTGTGTGTGTGTGTGTGTGTGTGTGCGTGCGTGTGTGTGTGTGTGTGTGTGTGTGTGTGTGTGTGTGTGTGTGTGTGTGTGTGTGTGTGTGTGTGTGTGTGTGTGTGTGTGTGTGTGTGTGTGTGTGTGTGTGTGTGTGTGTGTGTGTGTGTGTGTGTGTGTGTGTGTGTGTGTGTGTGTGTGTGTGTGTGTGTGTGTGTGTGTGTGTGTGTGTGTGTGTGTGTGTGTGTGTGTGTGTGTGTGTGTGTGTGTGTGTGTGTGTGTGTGTGTGTGTGTGTGTGTGTGTGTGTGTGTGTGTGTGTGTGTGTGTGTGTGTGTGTGTGTGTGTGTGTGTGTGTGTGTGTGTGTGTGTGTGTGTGTGTGTGTGTGTGTGTGTGTGTGTGTGTGTGTGTGTGTGTGTGTGTGTGTGTGGCCGTACTTATAGTACGTTAGGAGATCCGACGTATGGAAAACGAGCAGCGTTACGAGATCCGTTTTCGTTGTGAGATCCGAATGGGTGGATCTCGCAACGTTTGTACCATATATTGGTATAATATGTGTCCTTGAACGATTTCCAGCGAAAAACAACAGGATCTCGCAAAGACCTATTTTTATAAATGTTGTGTGTTCTCCCGTGTATATTTTATTATGTACAATTGTATTTTGTCTATGTTCGCGTTTCATGTAGTAGATGTTGTGAGCTCCGTAACGTTTAATGAGAACGGCAACATTGCACTGTGTGTCCATAGTGCAGTATATGCACTTTACGAGATCCCATTTAATATATTTTATAATTTGTACAGTTTAGATAATTATTTTATGTATGATCTGCGAGCAGCAGTGTCAGAGTGCAATGTTTGTCACTGCACATTCGATAACTTGCTACGCGTGACGTGCCGTGTCTATTTACGTTACGAGTATAATATATAAATAGCAACATAATAATAATCATTACTTGTTATGATTTTTCTGGAATTATTTTAGAATAATAAATAAAATAACAATAATATTATAAGTGGACATAATAGTTATACATTATTGTGCTTGTAATTTGCAATAATTTGTATTATGCATTTATCAGTAGTTATAAGTTATAACTTATTACTTATCATTTATATTATAGTATACCTACCTACCTATAATATATTGACAAATGTATTGTATAATATAAACTATAGTTACACTTGTTATTATGCATAGTAGAATATACTTATGTATTTATATTATAAGTACTAGCTGAACCCATGCATTTTGTAGCCCGTTGAAAATCCTACCTATTACTCAAACTATGTGTTAAATTCGTTACCTATGATTATGCTACCTATGTAGCAGTATGTTTTTATACTTATAGATGATAACGGCCTTGATTCATTACGATATCGATGGACTGGTATGTTGTCGTTTCGCCTAGAATTTCGTTTAAAATGGTAATATTGATTGAATTTACATTTTAAATCATAGTTTTTGGCTGCCAATATGGCCCATGCATTGAGTCACTGACGATTACTGTACGTTTGTGGTAGATTTGTGTCAATTAACTCATTGGTCGTCGATTGGAAACAAATAATAAAAAAAGCGGGTAAGTGGATGTCGCTCTGCTGTACATTAGGGGGTGGGATGAACCTCTGACTAGGGTAGGTTAAATTTGAAAGCAATGATAGGTATCATTGTATACGAAAAGCGAATCTGAACGGAGATGATTTGTCAGTGTAGGATATATTATATTTAAATATTGTCATATACTTATTCTATTTTGAAACAAATATTTTATTTTTCAATTAGGACGCATTTTAAAATAAGACATTTTTTATTTTATTAAAAATAATAAATAAATAAAAAGTAAAAATAATAAAAATTTAATTTGGTAATCAATTTTTCCAAAAACATTGCATGTAGTTATCTTAATTCATAATACCTTATATTGTGATAGATATACAATATACATATACCTGATTTGAGGATAAATCGTTATTGTTACGCGATTTCATAAAAATTTAAAACTCAAACGCTCAAAACATTTTTCCTATAATGACGCTTCAAATTTTCTGTATAGCTATTTGAAGCAAAACTTAGTGTTGAATTTTTTAACCTTAGATATAAATACAAACAATTTTTTGAATTTTGAACTACAAAATAATTTGCAAATATTCATGGTTTTGACGAATTTTTGTCAATATTTGAACTTCAAACGCTTATAAAAAAAAGTTGTGCCTTAGTATTCTTATAATTTTTTAATCACTATAAGAATAACTTATAAGGAATTTCGTATTAAATTTTCAAGTATTTTGATAAGGCCGAAAAAATTTTATCGACACTTCAAAAAAAAATTTTCAGAAAAATTGAAAATTTCAGTTGTCTATAAATATCTAAAAAAAAGTCAAAATATTTCGAAAATTAAATCATGTCAAGAAAATTCCAATCTAAATAACTGGTAAAATTTTCAATTATCTACGACTTATACTTTTTGAATAATATTAAATATTTAAAATCTTTTCAGGATAAATCGTTATCGTTAGGTACGCTATTTCGTAAAAATTTAAAACTCAAACGCACCTCAAATTTTTCCTATAATGACGCTTCGAGATTTCTCTATAGCTACTTGAAAGAAAACTTACGGAAAACTTAGTGTTGTATTTTTAATACTTAGTTATAAACACAAAAAAGCGGGTAAGTCGTGTATGTCGCTCTGCTGTACAGTAGGTTACAAGTGGGTTACTGTAATGGATAGAATTAAATTTGAATCAATGATATTATATCATTGTATACAAAAAACGATTCTGAGCGAAGACGGTTTATCTGTCTAGGATATATTATAGATTATTAAAAATTTTCAAATCTTAGATTTAAAAAGAAAAATCTTTATGAATTTCTAGTTTGAAATAATTTGCGAATTTTCGTGATTTTTACATATGTTGTCAAAATTCAAACTTTGAATGCTCGTAAAAAAAAAATTGTGACTACGCATTTCTTTTATTTTTCAATTTTTATTGTAAAAATATATTATGAGCCTTGTATTAAATTTTCAAATCTTAGATATAAAAAGAAAATTTTTTATGTATTTCTAGCTTAAAATAATTTCTGTATTTTCGTGATTTTTACATAATATGTTGTCAAAACTCAAACTTTGAATGCTTATAAAAAAAAATTGTGACTATGTATTTCTTTTATTTTTCAACTTCTATTGTAAAAATATGTTAGGAGCCTTGTATTAAATTTTCAAGCTTTTCTACCGAACAAATAAATTTTTATCGATATTTATAGAAAAAAAAACTAAAAAAGTTGAAAAATTAAAATGTCAGTAAACAGCTCAAAACAAATCTAAATATTTTGAAAATTTTATCAAATATATAAAACGCCTAGATAAACATTCAGTCAAAATTTCAAGTATCTGCGGTAATTTGTTTTAGAGTTACACCAAAATAAGGAAATCGCTAAAAGTGAAAATCCAATGTTGTAAAAATTTAAATTTCAAATGTTCATAAAAATTTAATTTGAATTTCCGGTGGAATTTTTATTTGTGATAAAGATTGAAAAACTTGTAAGGAATCTTGTATTAAAATTTTAAATCTTAGATTTAAAAAGAAAATTTTTTATGAATTTCTACCTTAAAATAATTTGTGAATTTTCGTGATTTTTACGTATTTTGTCAAAATTCAAACTTTGAATGCTTATAAAAAAAAAATGTGACTATGAATTTCTTTTATTTTTCAACTGCTATCGTAACAATATGTTAAGAGCCTTGTATTAAATTTTCAAGCTTTTCTGCCTAACAAATAAATTTTAATCGATATTAATTTAAAAAAAACTAATAATGATCGAAAATTTGAAATGCCTATGAATAGTTCAAATTAAGTCGAAATTTTTTGAAAATTGCATGGTGGATAGAATATACTTATATAAACATTAGGTGAAAATTTCATGTATCTATGGTCATTTGTTTTAAAGTTACATCAAAAACCAAAATCGATTTTGTCGAAAACTGGTTTTGCGTAAAAATTCCCGTTTTTCTGTCACTTTTTTTTGTATTTCTCGATTTTTTTCATAACTGTTGGAAAATGTTTACTTTTGACCTCTATAATGCACCAAGGATATTCACTTTTCCTTCGGAAACCACCCCCAAAGTTTGAAATTGAAGCATTATTTCGATTAGTTATGCTGTAAATAATAATAACAAATTCAGGGATATTAATTAATAATTACTTTTGCACTAATTATTATTATTATTGAAACCAATAGCAACTAATTGTGATTACAGTAACTAAAAGCAGTTGTCTATAAACAAAAATGTTCATCGTAAATTTCAAAATTTCCGTTGGAGCACCTCCAGGCGTTGGACCTACCACTTTTTAACTTAGCGTATCTTCTGCCCATAGGTCTAATCATTGATTATAAATACATAAATATTTATAATCAATGGTCTAATATATCTCTGTACCAAATGTTATCACAATCGGTCCAGCCGTTTAGGAATGCATAAAAGACAGATGGACAGAAATCCATTTTTATATTTATTGAAGAAGATAATTTACTACTTACTACTTATAAGGCTTCTCTGTATAAACTATTATTTGTCAATTAGAATTGATAATATAGATATTATTTCTATCAGTTCTACGAATTTTTAGTTATGCTCATTATTATTTTATTTTTTAATACATATTTTCATTTTTATTATCTGATCGTTTACTATTTAGGTATCGAAATATTTTTTAGTAGAAGATTTTAACATATGCATTGTATTATATACCAAATGGTACAAGCCGACTATATTTTTTTTATTAAGTTTAAAAGGATACTGTTTCCTAGAACTATACTCATCCCTCTATCCTAAGAAAAAGAAATCATAACTAATTACGCTACCTACTTGAGACTTGATACTGTATTTGTTCATTATTGAACTTTTAATTGTTTTAACTTGTATTACCTACATAGTAACATGGAAAATTAAACTAACATGGTACATATAACGATACACAGCTTAAACTATAAAATATGCGCAGCATAAATCGTAACAAAAAGTTAAGATTTGATATATGTAGTGGTACAGAAATTATATTATGTGCGAATTTACGTATTTTACCCTGTTCCATAATAATCTCTACAAAAATTATTATTTTTTTTAAGAAAATATGAATAGTACAATTAAATTTAAAATATTATATTTAAGATACTAAAAAAAAAAAATAATGTAATCAATGTAACGTTTACGACTACTGGCCATTGTCGCCGATGTCTTTTGATCAATAAAAAAAAAAGCGGGTAAGTCGTGGATGTTGCTCTGCTGTACAGTAGGTTACAAGTGGGTTATTGTAATGGATGGAATTAAATTTGAATCCAATGATATTATATCATTGTATACGAAAAACGATTCTGAGCGAAGACAGTTTATCTGCCTAGGATATATTAGGATATATTATAGATTATTAATAATTTTCAAATCTTAGATTTAAAAAGAAAATATTTTATGAATTTCTAGCTTAAAATAATTTGCGAATTTTCGTGATTTTTACGTATGTTGTCAAAATTAAAATTTGAATGCTTGTAAAAAAAATGTTGACTATGCATTTCTTTTATTTTTCAACTGCTATTGTAAGAATATGTTAAGATCCTTGTATTAAATTTTCAAGCATTTCTACCTAACAAATAAATTTTTATCGATATTAATTTAAAAAAAAACTAATAATGATCGAAAATTGCAAATACCCATGAATAGTTCAACTTAAGTTGAAAAGTAATAAACCGACAGTAATTATACCTACTTGTATTGTTTTTAATTTTTTACTAATTATTTTAAAGAGAAACAAAAATATTATAAAAAGTGTTTTTTATATTATTTTTATTTTTATGTTTAAAGCTATTTTTTGTTTTTTGTTTTACTGAATATATTGTTAATAAAACGATATACATTATTAATTATATAATTAGTTAATACATTATAAAATTAATAATATTAATACATTATTAATTGTTAAATTATCATGATACAAAAATAAACATAAAAATCTGTCAATTGTAATTTTAGCCAGCAGTTCACTCCTCAGATAAAAAATCAATTACACTCATTTATTTAACTAATAT
Organism: Diuraphis noxia; assembly: GCF_037042655.1. Classification (NCBI taxonomy): domain Eukaryota; kingdom Metazoa; phylum Arthropoda; class Insecta; order Hemiptera; family Aphididae; genus Diuraphis; species Diuraphis noxia. The sequence continues at coordinate 55,537,064 of NW_028301711.1, forward strand.
CAATCAACTTATTTTATGACTTTTTATGTATAAGTATAAATTGCAATATTAATTAATATGTAAGTCCCTAATATATCATTATTTTATCTTATCTTATTTTCGTTTGAATATTACCTAAAGTTCTTATAAAATATATTAAATTAAACAAGAAAACGCCTAAATACATTAAAAATAAAAATTCTTATTTATTTATTAATATAAAGAATCATATTTATCTTAGCTGAGAAATGAATTTGAAGGTAAGTAGTTTTATACTGAAGTGTTAGATAGGTATGTTCCAACACTAAAAATCACGAAAGGTCAAAATAGTTATATGTCGTACGTCGCATTACTACATGATGCAGTAAATTGCTTTAAATTGTTATCTCGATATTAAACCTAAAAGACGTTATCAAAGATTGAGCTATAAGAGCAAATTACAGTACAGGTAAGTAGAAAATAATATTTCTGTCAATACGGTCACGGAAAACCGATTCAACGTTATTGTTACGGCGACGATCGGTAGCCGTGGATTCGGCTTAGAACAGTTAAAACAGTACATAGGTCAGGGTACTAGTACCGTATACAAGTATGAATTCATAAGACGGCAACATTGCATGGATCTCATAAAGTTGATACTTTAAAATAATATACAATTTAGGATCTCGTATGGTGGTGTAGATATAGTGACTAAGCTTAATACACACTGGATCTCACAACGTCTACTATACTATAATTTTAACACGAGTATGTTGGTGTATATAATGAGTATATTATATCCAAATATATTTTTAAAATTTTATATTCTGATCCCGTTTAAAAATACTTATTTAAAGTCATGGATCTCACAACGTCGACTTTTCCAAGTGGATCTCGTAGAGTATTATAAGCCCGTATGTGTGTGTGTGTGTGTGTGTGTGTGTGTGTGTGTGTGTGTGTGTGTGTGTGTGTGTGTGTGTGTGTGTGTGTGTGTGTGTGTGTGTGTAGCATATTATATATATTTCATCGGAACTGTACTATTACAGTAGGTAGCTATTGTGTTCAACAGCTGTTTTTGCTGTTCACATTAACTTCACTGTAAATATATATACCTAAAACATCCATTCCATCGGATTTATTAACCCCTTCACCGTCTCTATAAAAGGGTTTCATTTCCACCAAACACTGTTATTCATAGTCAAATTGGACCTGGTTTAACAATGGTTTAATAGTAGTTTAACAATAGTTTATCTTTTTTGTTATTCATAAACGATAAACTTTACTTAGACCATAGACTAAGTTTAACGATTAACCTCTGATTTATAAACTAGGTAAATACTAGGTTTAAAGCTGGGTTTTTATAAAAATCACTGTTATCTTAATATGTATTATCATTTAACATTTTAATTGAATTCATTCGTGTTTTAAAAACTTGTGCGTTTTATACTTACGAAAAATGGATATCGGTAATGTACAAAATGTTAGACGCGTAAGAAATTTAAGAAATATGCATTTTATTAGACAGCGGAAAATATATAAGATTCTTAAAAATCCTTACAACGAACTTACTAATAATTAATTCCGTAAAAGTATCGATTTTCAAAAGCAGAATGCTTACAAATCGTAAACGAAATTCATGGCTTTTTACCTCGAGCAGTTAACGATCGCGGAAAACCAATTTCGTCGACCTTACAATTGTTATTATTTTAGATTCTGAAGGAAGTGATGAATGTATTGATTTTACAATGATGTTTTTTTTTTTGTTTTTGTGTCTGTACAGCATAACTAGTCGAAATAATGCTTCGATTTCAAACTTTGGGGGTGGTTTCCGATGTAAAAGTGAAGATCCTTGGTGCATTATTGGTGCAATACTTGAAATTTTCACCAACTGTTTATGGCAGTGCTATCTATATACAGTTTAATTTTCAAAAATTTTTTACTTTTTTTGAGTTATTTATAGACCACTGAAATTTTCGAAGTGTCGGTAAAAAAATGTTGAACGACCAAAAAAACTTGAAAATTTAATTCAAGGTTCCTTATGAGTTGTTCTTATTGTAGCTAAACAAAATTAAAAATTGTAAGTCACGATTTTTATTAATAAGCGTTTATAGTTCAAAATTTTACGAAATCTGTCAAAAATACGAAAATTTGCAAGTAATTTTGAAGCTGAAAAATCAAAAAAATTTTTTTGTTTATAACTAAGGATTAAAAATACAACACTAAGTTTTCCTTTAAATTAGTTATAGAGACAACTCGAAGCATCATTGTAGGAAAAATTTTAAGTGCGTTTGAATTTTAAATTTTTACGAAATAGCGTAACGAAAACGATTTATCCTGAAACGACTTTAAATATTTGTTATTATTCAAAAAGTATAAGTCCTAGATACTTGAACATTTTACCAGTTATAAGGATTGGCATTTTCTTTACATGATTTAATTTTCAAAATATTTTGACTTTTTTTGAGATATTTATAGACGACTGAAATTTTCAATTTGTCTGAAAATTTTTTTTTTTAAGTGTCGATAAAATTTTTTTGGCCCTATCAAAATACTTGAAAATTGAATAAAAAGTTCCTCATAAGTTATTATTATAGTGATTAAAAAATTATAAGAATACATTCACAATTTTTTTTTATTAGTATTTGAAGTTCAAATATTGACTTAATACGTAAAAAATACGGCAATTTTCAAATTATCTTAGATCGAAATTCATAAAAGTTTTTCTTTTTAATTCTATGATTTGAGAATTTAATACAAGGCTCATTATAAATTTTTACAATAGCAGTTGAAAAATAAAATAAATGTATAGCCACAATTTTTTTTTTAAATGTATTCAAATTTTAATTTTGACAACATACGTAAAAATCACATAAATTCGTAAATTATTTTATCCTAGAGATTCATAAAAAATTTCCCTTTTATACCTAAGATTTGAAAATTTAATACAAGGCTCCTAAAATAGTTTTACAATAGCATTTAAAAAATAAAAGAAGTATATAGTCACACATTTTTTTTTATAAGCATTTACATTTCAAATTTTGACTAAATACATAAAAATTACGGCAATGTTCAAATGATCTTAGATCGAAATTCATAAAAGTTTTTCATTTACGAAAATTCGTAAAATATTTTATTCTAGAAATTCATAAAAAATTTTCCTTTTATACCTAAGATTTGAAAATTTAATACAAGGCTCCTTACAAGTTTTTCAATCTTTATCACAAAAAAAATGTCCACCGGAAATTCAAATTAAATTTTTATTAGCATTTGAATTTCAAATATTGATAAAAATTCGTCAAAACCATGAATATTTGCAAATTATTTTGTAGTTCAAAATTCATAATATTGTTTGTATTTATATCTAAGGTTATAAAATTTAACACCAAGTTTTCCATAAGTTTTGCTTCAAATAGCTATAGAGAAAATTTGAAGTGTCATTATAGGAAAAATGTTTTGAGCGTTTGAGTTTTAAATTTTTATGAAATCGCGTAATGATAACGATTTATCCTCAAACCAGGTATATGTATATCTATGATAATATAAGGTATTATGAATTATGATAACTACACTAATTGATTAACTATGCCTTATGCAAAATGCGACTTAAGTGAAAAATAAAATATTTATTTCAAAATAGAATATATGAAAATATTAAAATATAATATATCCTAGACTGACAAATCATCTCCGTTCAGAATCGTTTTTCGTATACAATGATACCTATCATTGCATTCAAATTTAATCCCATCCATTACAGTAACCTACTGTACATCAGAGCGACATCCACGACTTACCCGCTTTTTTTTTTGTTTTTCTCGATTTTTTTTAAAACTGTTGGAAAATGTTTACTTTTGACCTTTATAATGGATCTTCAATTTTACATCGGAAACCACCCCCAAAGTTTGAAATCGAAGCATTATTTCGACTAGTTATGCTGTACACAGACACGAAAAAAAAAACACACATCATTGTAAAATCAATGCATTCATCACTTCGTTCAGAATCTAAAATATTCATGGTTTTGAAGAATTTTTGTCAATATTTGAACTTATAATAAAAAAAAATTGTGTCTATGTATTCTTAAAATTTTTTATTTACTATAAGAATAACTTATGAGGAACTCTGTATTAAATTTTCAAGTATTTTAATAGGGTCAAAAAAATTTTATCGACACTTCAAAAATAAATTTTCAGACAAATTGAAAATTTCAGTCGTCTATAAATATCTCAAAAAAAGTCAAAATATTTTGAAAATTAAATCATATAAAGAAAATGCCAATCCTAATAACTGGTAAAATTTTCAAGTATCTAGGACTTATACTTTTTGAATAATAACAAATATTTAAAATCGTTTCAGGATAAATCGTTATCGTTACACTATTTCGTAAAAATTTAAAATTTAAACGCACTTAAAATTTGTCCTATAATGATACTTTTTTTGGTCATCCAACATTTTTTTACCAGCACTTCAAAAAAAAATTCTCAAAAAATTGAAAATTTCAGTGGTTTTTAAATAACTCAAAAAAAGTCAAAAATTTGTGAAAAATAAACTTTAGATAGATAACACTAACATAAACAGTTGGTGAAAATTTCAAGTATTTACAATGATTAGTTTTTGAATTACAACCATATAAAAAAATCGATTTGGTCGAAAACTGATTTTGCGTAAAAATTCCCGTTTTTCTGTCATTTTTTTTTTTTTTGTTTTTCTCGATTTTTTTGAGAAATGTTTACTTTTGACCTCTATAATGCACCAAAGATCTTCACTTTTACATCGGAAACCACCCCCAAAGTTTGAAATCGAAGCATTATTTCGACTAGTTATGCTGTACAGACACAAAAACAAAAAAAAAAAACATCATTGTAAAATCAATACATTCATCACTTCGTTCAGAATCTAAAATAATAACAATTGTAAGGTCGACGAAATTGGTTTTCCGCGATCGTTAACTGCTCGAGGTAAAAAGCCATGAATTTCGTTTACGATTTGTAAGCATTCTGCTTTTGAAAATCGATACTTTTACGGAATTAATTATTAGTAAGTTCGTTGTAAGGATTTTTAAGAATCTTATATATTTTCCGCTGTCTAATAAAATGCATATTTCTTAAATTTCTTACGCGTCTAACATTTTGTACATTACCGATATCCATTTTTCGTAAGTATAAAACGCACAAGTTTTTAAAACACGAATGAATTCAATTAAAATGTTAAATGATAATACATATTAAGATAACAGTGATTTTTATAAAAACCCAGCTTTAAACCTAGTATTTACCTAGTTTATAAATCAGAGGTTAATCGTTAAACTTAGTCTATGGTCTAAGTAAAGTTTATCGTTTATGAATAACAAAAAAGATAAACTATTGTTAAACTACTATTAAACCATTGTTAAACCAGGTCCAATTTGACTATGAATAACAGTGTTTGGTGGAAATGAAACCCTTTTATAGAGACGGTGAAGGGGTTAATAAATCCGATTAGTTTTTGAATTACAACTATATAAAAAATCGATTTGGTCGAAAACTGATTTTGCGTACAAATTCCCGTTTTTCTGTCATTTTTTTTTTGTTTTTCTCGATTTTTTTGAAAAATGTTTACTTTTGACCTGTATAATACACCAAGGATCTTCACTTTTACATCGGAAACCACACCCAAAGTTTGAAATCGAAGCATTGTTTCGACTAGTTATGCTGTACATAGACACAAAAAAAAAAAACACACACATTGTAAAATCAATACATTCATCACTTCGTTCAGAATCTAAAAAATGAAGTTTATTTATTATATATTATATTATATTATTATTATTATTTATTATTAAGATATTTGTTTCTCAACTCGTTCACTAAGCTTTTTTTATTTTAAAAATACAATTTGCTATAAGCTAGTGTCTACTCGTATATATTTTTATCAGATTAGATTAGAATTATTAGTGTTTATATCATTTTTTTTTTTTGTAAATACAATATACATATTTGATAAATGTCGCGGGCCGCAAAACTTTCCAAGTCGGGCCGTGGGTTGGCCATCCCTGCTATATATTATATAGGTTTGGGATAATAATTTCTTGTAAATCTTATTATGTTAAGAATGTATTTTAGTATTTTATGTATTTACTGTAAACAAAAGCCGTAACGGGTTTATTATTTAAATATTAAAAATAAAAATATAATACCTATAGACTATTAAATTTAGTTTAGTCAAAAAAAAATGTTTTGAATGATTTATCTTTTATATATTAGTTAGGTAACTTCTACTAAGTTGTAAAAATGGAAAAAGAAAATATTGTGGAGATGCAGAAAAAAAAAGAATAAGGAATCGAAAGATATTATTAAAAGAATATTACTAAAATAACAGATATGATGAAAGCAGATACCTAAGATTTATAATTTAACAACACCTATCAAGAAAAAAGTCATGTTTATTTACTAGCACTACCTACCTTATTATTTCAGAAAGTAAAGGGCAACATGAAACAATTGAACTATGAACAAGATGTATGTAACACATAATTTATTTAGACGAATGATTCATTTTTAACTAATACATTAGTTATATTGTTATAAATACAGGAAGTAGGTACAGCTCATAAAGAAGAAATCCACTTACATATTCTTGTAAGATTAACTTAAATTTTTGTAGAACTAATATAAATTAATAAATATTTCTCTATTTTCTAGAACACTGAAAGTTTTCCTGAGGAATATGAGAATTCTGAAAAAGGAAATTTATCTTCAAATCCACAAGAACTTCCAAAAAATGCTAATTTGATACAAAAATTAAATTTCATTAAACAGCATCCTGTGCAACCAACCCATTTTTCTAACAGTAATTTAAACATACACAAGCTATATTTTAGAAAAACTTCAGATGGAAAAGAAATTGGTTATCTGTATTATGTAATGACCATGCACTCAAATCATTCTTCTGTCCTATTTGTATAGCATTTAGTTCTGTAATAAGTCCATTTACATTTGGACAAACTAATTTTAAACATATTCATGAATGCATAAAAAAAAAAAAAAGGATAGTATAACACACAAACAATCTGTACAAAGCTTTATTAGTGCTTCCAATGACAAATCAATAGAATTTGTTATTAATTGTAATTTGATGAATTTAAAAAGAAAACAAATTGAAGAAAATATCCATCTTATTAAACAAGTTTTTTAAATAATAAAATTGCTCGGTCGTCAGAACATATTATTCAGAGGATCAAAAATTCCGAGAGTCTTTACAAATGGGATGACAAAGATAATTTAAATAAAGGTAATTTTCTTGAGTTGATAAAATTCACAACAGAGAGAGATACAATTGTATACGAACATTTAAATAATGCTATTAAGGATAGTAAAAATCGAAAATTAAACTTAGAAAAAAAATCTTCATTGTCGCGAGGAAGAGACTCTCTAGTGACTTTACTTTCAAAGACAACTGCAAATAATGTAATTGCATCTATAGTAAATTCAATAAAAAATAAAATTGAAACCGAGTTAGGAGATAAGATGTTTAGCATTCAAGTAGACAGTACACAAAATATTGGAGCTTCAGATCAGGCAGCAATTTGTATACGTTACATTTTACGAAAAATTGGTGAAAATAACACAAGATGGTGGTGCCGAGAAAAAGCCTTATTTTGGATATTTGAAGGTGATAACGCTCTATTACCAATCGTCATTAATGCATTGTATACTTTCTGAATTTCTTTTTAACGATGTATATACAGTGCTCGACTTGACAAAATTAAAGTTGGGGGACTCTTTAACTTTAAAAAAGAGCGTCCCCATCACTTTTAAAAAGTGAGCTACGCCCCCACACCCCCTAATACACCACTTTAAATCATATAGAAAATATTTTTGAATAATCAAATTAAAAAAAAATTCTGTTAATATTATCTTGCATATTATATTTTTAACTTATAAAATAAAATATAACAAACTCAAAAACAATTGAAACAAAACAAAAAAAGACTATTTATTTAGGTAATTCCACAATTTATCATAAGTATGGTTATTATCTTCCAATTTGTTCCATTTTGGACAGCGGTTTTCCTCAGCGTCTCTGTTACCTTTGATTAACCAAGATTTTACACAACTAATTGGTATAAATTAGTAGGTGGACCTACACATTGTATTAATAACAATGATGAAATATGATTAGGCGTTAATGCATTTCTTTTCCAAGTGACCGTATTATTCATGGTACTAAAACTTCTTTCGCATTCAGACGATGAAATTGCTATTGTATTAATTGCAAATATTAATGGTCTGAATGATTCAATTAGTGACAATTTTGTTGTATCCTTAAACTCTCGAAAACCTCTAACGGTAGATGTTTCATCTACTTGGAATTTTCTAGCCAACCTTCTTACATTCTTGTCACCATATTGAATATCATATTTATCCGGCCAATTTTGTACATTCAGTACATCCAAGTCTTTAAGGAGCTCATCATATTTTTCTTTGAATATGTTACCTGCTGTTGTTGAATGTGATGCTTGAAAAGTAAATAGCCTAGAACGCATGTTGTTGGCTAGACTTTTGAAAAACTGTCCTGAATTAATTTTTTGAACACTACGATTATTTGTCATCGGAACATCTTTAAACATTAATTTTGAACATGCATCAACCACTTCTGTTTTTGGTCCATATTGTTCAGACATGGAATCAAACACACGAATTGCACGTTCAATATAATTATTCACTACTGAAAGAAATATAATCCTATTTTGAAGTTGTATAAAGATAAGTCTGCCAGGTTCCGATAAAGCATCATACATTATCTCTAAAAAAAAATAATAATAACAAAATACCTAAGTTAAATAACTAACTATAAAATGAAGATTAAGTATTTCACCAAATGTGTACCTAAATTATTAACGAACTCCACTGATGCCAAAATGTTCTTCAGTCCAGTATATTTAGCTTTTTCTTTGAACTCTATTAAACTATCATTAAATCCATTGAAAAAATGTTTGTATAATGAACTGTAATTATTAAAAACAGCCTTCAAAGTCTTCTCGCTAGATGCGACCCACCTAATAGTAAATATTTTACCAATATTTAATAACTTTTGTTCTAAAGACGTAGCACATATGCTTAATTCATTTCTATTTTTTGGAGTTTGATGATACAACACATGCAGTTTTTCAATAAAACCTTGAAAATGATTAGTTCCATGAACCTCTTTCAGAGTATCTGATACAGCCAACTCAAGCCTGTGGTTACAACAATGCCACAGAATTATATTAGGGTAAACATTTTGTAGTTTAACACCAACACCTGACACTCTTCCCAACATGTTTGATGCACCATCGCTGACGAAACGAACAAAGTTTTTTTTAAATATTCATGGTTGATTCCATATTTTGATAGATCATCGATAATAGCAGCATAAATTGTACTTGCTGATGTGTTTTGTAATTCTATTATGTCAAAAAAGAAAGTTATTATGTCTTCGTCGTGTGCGATAGCAGCTCTTAATCAAATTACCAGTATAGTTTGTTGCTGATTGTAGTAGATTCATCCACAATTATACATAATTTTCTTCCATTATGTATTATATCTTTGCAAATTTTTTTCCGCATTTCTGAAGATACATATATGGTCTATTATGTTACTACAAGCCTTGTCAGTTTGAAAAATGCGACTCGTTTCCAAACCATTATTTACATGGAGGTCTATAAGCTTGGGCATATCAGTATATGGTCTTTGATTTTTGGCAATAAAATATGCAGTTCTAAATATTTTTTCGGTTAATTCATTATCAATAGTTGAAAGATTCTGTAAATGTTTTGGTATTACTTCTAACATACTTCGATCAATCATTTGTTCAATTTTTAAATGCACCTGTGTGTTTTTATGCTTTGAGATTTTTTCCCTGAGACTTGTCTGCTGCTTACTTATATCATCACCAACTGCTGTTATATTACCATCACGCTATTCTTTTGAAACATGCATTCCTTGTATTTTTATTAAATTTAAATTAGCCTTTTTGCATATTTTTCAACACAACTTTTGTTTTGTATGTTTAACCAATTATACTCATCAGTAAAGTATTTAACTTGATTTCGATCCCAACAATCTGGTGGTACTCCATCATAAGACAATCCACTATTCAATAATGTTTCTTGTTCCAAAATTGAGGACTATGTTTCTATAGATAGACAATTTTAGTGAAAAAGAAAGAGAAACCGAACAACTCGAAGAACAAGAAGTAGAAGATGAAGACGATTCGATATACAATCCAACGTTTGAAGAAGTTTGGAAAACAATAAATAATTTAAAAATAAAGAAGATGAAATCGCATTATCAATGGTAGCCAATTTACAAATTCATTTTGAAGAGCAGAAAAAATTTACACAAAAAAAATTTACAGATTTTTTTAATTTTACATAATCATTAAACATTTTTATACATACTACATAATTTTTTAATACATACATACATACATTAAATATACATACATAAACATACATATTTATATTATAATATACATACATAATAAATAATAAATTAATATTCCAATGTATATGTTCATATACAGTGTACATATAACCTGCAATTTCCTATAGTGTCTCCCTATAGTGGACATTTAGTAATTTTTTGCAAATGTCCACTAATAGAGGTTTACTCAATAGTGGACAACTCTCTATAATGAACAATTTTTAATTTCCCGTAGCTGTCCACTATATAGAGGTTTCACTGTATTGCCATTATATAAATGTAATTATGTAAACTATGTTATTGTTAATATATACTTATTGAAATGTATATATTTTGTTGAATGATATAATATGTTATAGTCATAAAAGCTCATAGGTACCTAGGTACCTACTTTTTGAATTAAAAAACTATTCAGGTACCTAATATGTACCCATATATAGCTATGGCTGTAGTAAATTTGCACCAAAATTGACCCAAAATATTTACAACATTTCACATATATAATTTGCACCATTTTTTTTTTTAAATGCATTTGTAATTTGCACCAAAATTAACATTGATTATTTTAACATTATTGCAATATATATTGCAACTGCCCAAATATATGGTGGAAATAATGAATTTTTGTCTATATAATTGTCAGCAAATATTTGAAATTTAATATCAGATGGTATTGTTGACATAAAGTCATCAACAAAACATGAGCCCACTTCATTGGGATTTAATAATATTAACCCAAACATATTATTCAACCATTCACCCATATAGCAAAGAAATATTGCATGAATATACCTTGAAGATTCATTTACATATATGTATATCTATTGTATGTCTTAAATAAGGCTGTACAAAAATTTTTAATATACATGAGATATCTGTAGCATGTCTTATGAACCAACTATACTCATTGCTTGGATGTTCAGAATGAAATATTCAACAGATATCAGATAAAAAATAAATATATGCTATTTTTCTAATATCAAGGAAATATTAAATGTATATTCAATGATTATTATTACTGATATTATATATCTAATTAATATACTTTTAATATCAACAACATATCCATTAGATATCTGTCACATGTCTTATTAACCAATTATCCACATCTCTTGGATGTACAGAATGAAATATTTAAAAATATTAGATAAAAATAAATATATGATATTCTTCTTATATCAAACAAATATTAAATGTATATTCAATGATTATTGATTTTAATAAAATGAGATATCTATAATAGGAAGACAAAACTTGATTTTTCCTGATATACCTATGAACTAGAACAATTAAATTAAATTAAATTAAATCTTTTAAGTTAACATTTTCAAAAAAAACCAAACCTATAAAAATGGGTTCAATTTTTCAAAAATAATAAATTAGATACATTTTTTTTAAACTTTTTTACCAAACCATTAAAATTAAATTCAACTACAATATGAAACAATTGTAGACCTTTTAGACCGAATTACAATGATTACAAAATTATATATGACCTCAGTGCTGGCAGAACGAGTGTTGGAATTTCAGGAGTGCTATTGTTTATAAATAAAAATATATGAATTATATAAGGGTGACATGTTACAGGTAATTGGCCCAGGGCAGCAAAAAACCTAGCACCGGCACTGTATGACCTAATATTATAAAAATATTTGTATTAAATAAAGTGAACAATAGATATATATTTTTGAATGAAATTCATCTTTAATTTTTTTATTTTTAAATCATAGTTGAATTGAAATATAATAATGTGCATATAATTATTTAATTTCTTTTTTTTCGAGCCTTCCTTTGGCAAACGTTAACCAGTTGAGGTGATGATTTCGTCATCAGACGAATGTTTAATATTGGACTTGTTAACTGCTTCTGAAAAATCAAAAATAAGTTTTATACTAAAAAATAACAGTTTGAAGATTATCATATTCCCAGCAAATAAAAATATAAATAGCATGCATGACATATATTTTACAGAAATAACTAACCAACTAAATATTCAATGATATAAAAACAATGTGGCCTTTTAAAGTATTGTGTAATAATTACAATCTTTACTCTTAATATAATTATAAAAAGTCAAAAATTGTAACAGAACGTAAAACGGAACAATATCATAAAAAGGCTCTTGTCAGAGCCAACAACTCGTATGTCCAACAGCCAATCACAGTAGAGAACGAACACGGCCAATCACAGGGCAGATCGTAAGCACAACACCGCTTTTTGGACTTTGAGAGGTGTTATAAGTACTTCCGGTCATCTGGCAGTCATAAAAAGCACATCAACGAATAGGGGAAATCGAGACGAAGGCAACAGTACTTTCCCCAGGGTCGTAACCCTAAAAACTACGGTGATATCATCAAATCAATTACGAAAGAAAACACAACACGCAGCACGGCAGTAGATGAGTTTACTAGTCGGTACGGATAGTAGTACTTATACTAGTAAGATTCATCGGAACAGACACATTCTTCTTTCATTCTTCAAACTTCAACTCAACCCCAACGAAGACAGAAGAACCGAAGAAACATCAAGAGGAGTAATCCAGTGAACCAACCGATCCGAATATCAGCGACGACATCGATTCCAGTACGCGGCATTCCAGAGCTCCTGAGGACAACGACCCATACGATCCCGTGTGCAACTCTTTAGAGCATCGCCACAATTTGATCGTACGGGTTAACAACGAAGCAGTCTCCGGCCACGGCATCGTCAGTGTTCCCGAACGAGAGTGAATAAGTACGATCCCGTGTGCAACTCTATTAGAGTATCGCCACAAACAGATCGTACGATTCAACTACAGCGCCGATTCCGACACGCAGCATTCAAGTGCACCGGTGGGCACAGACCGCTACGATCCCGTGTGCAACTCATTTAGAGCATCGCCACAGTTTGATCGTACGGTCTAACGACGAAACTATCACCAGCCTACGACGCCTGAGTGCGCAACCGAATGTGAACAAGTACGATCCCGTGTGCAACTCTTTTAGAGCATCGCCACAAACAGATCGTACGAATCGGTGACTTCGCCGAATTCGTGCCACGACGTTCCAGCGTCCCAACGAGTTGAGAAGCGACCCATCGTGAACAAGTACGATCCCGTGTGCAACTTTTTAGAGTATCACCACAAATAGATCGTACGATTCAGTAACTAAGCAGATCCCGAGCAACGACGTTCCAGCGCACCAATAAGCGAGAACATTGCTGGTTGCCTATCCCTCTATGTCCACGGGAGTAACGCAACGGTAACCTCTCGTTATATCTGACGTCGGAGAATGGTCTAGGCCGGAACTCCGACGCGGGTACTCGACGCGCCACCGCAATACCCGTGTGACATAGAGACCCGATCGGGCGGAATAAACAGCAGTGAGGGGGTCATAGAACATCGAACAAATCAACCTATCAAACACGCGGAGAAGGTACCGACAAGCAGAAGGCGTACACGCTGCAATATAAATTGTCCTTTTCAGGACAACCCTAATAAAACAAGTCCCCCCCGAGCGCGCCTGTTTAGGCTTCGCATAATCCGAACAGTGATTATAATAAACGCCACTTACTTGAGCGGGCCTAATATAGTGACTGTTCCATCCATTAATGTAAGATAAACACCATCTCCTTTCATTTTGTATAAATTTAATGGGAAATAATTTCCCACTCCCTAGTATTGTTATGTATATATGATTATATAGAAATAAAAAAGTGAATTATTACATACATGTAAACAAAAGCGTTCACATCATTAGTAAACGGACAAATACCTTAAAAAGTACCGTTTCAAAATTTTAATCATATCAAAGTAAAAATTCAAAAATTAACTTTTAAATGTAAATTAGTGAAAAACCAATATACCAGACTCGACAATAATATTGAAAATGTTTTGGGTAATTAATAGTTATAACTTATAGTTCTCATGTACAAAAATGTCACTCATTCCCCCATAAACATTTCTAAATAGATTTTATTAAATACCACTTTTACTTAGAAGTTTAATAATTATGTATATAACTGAAAATATTATAATATTAGAACTAAATAACTATAACTAGATATTAATATTAATGTGCATGTTATTACCAAATATTGCCTTGTTGATAGCTAACAGTGAAAAATTGTCTGTATTTCATAGACCATAGTATGTGAATGAAATCAAGATTTTGGTCATCGAAAACTTTTTTCATCATTTTGTAAATCATACTTTTTAATGATTTACCACCTACTCTTGCTAGTTCCCACACCTAAAAACATTTTAACTTATAAGATAATCAAACAAATTTTATTTTCATACAAATAAGAATAATTTACAACTTGTTTTTTAAAATTAATATCTAATTTCATTTTTTCTTCCATATTGGTTAATCCTTCTTTTGTAGAAATAGGCCAATTATGAATGAAGTAGTCTATTTCATGTTCTATATGCTGATCACCCAGAGAACCTTGTAATGTATTAACATTGTTGGATTGTTTAATATATTCTAATGTTTGTTGCTGATTGTCTGCAATTTTAGAAATTTCAACTTTTAAAAAAGCTAAGTAGTTTAATGTTGCTTTTTGGAAACCTATAAAAAAAATAAGACAAACTAAATCATTAACAGAAACATTTCATACATTTGTAATTATTCACAATACAAAAAATAATTAAGTTAAAAAATAAATCTGATATATGACTTAAATTATTTAGCAAATACTCAGCTTAATACATAAAATATCTAAAATATGGAATACTCTACCAATAAAGGACTGAGAATGAACTGGTCCTATTTATGGTGACTGTAGAGACTGTAATTGTGACAGAGTATGAGTATCACAGTTATTGTGTATTACAATTGAAGTACTTAGACCTAAAACATAATAATATTGTTAATAGTTTGTTAATTGTTATTACTTAGGTATTACATAATCACTGATCATTAAAATAGATAATATTTTAATACAATATTATCTACATAATTTTTAAATTTTATATTTAAATAAAATAAGTTTAATTTGTGAATTTTTGTGATTTTTACGTATTTTGTCAAAATTCCAACTTTGAATGCTTATAAAAAAAATTTGTGACTATATATTTCTTTTATTTTTCAAATGCTATTGTAAAACTATTTTAGGAGTCTTGCATTAAATTTTCAAGATTTTCTACCTTAAAAATAAATTTTTATCGATATTAATTTTAAAAAAAAACTAATAATTATTGAAAATTACATATACCTATGAATAGTTCAACTTAAATCAAAATTTTTTAAACATTTCATGGTGGATAGAATATAGGTACTTATATAAAAATTCGGTGAAAATTTCATGTATCAATAGTCATTCGTTTTAAAGTTACATAAAAAATCAAAATTGATTTTGTCTAAAACTGATAGTACGTAAAATTTCCTGTTTTTCCGTTAATTTTTTGTTTGTTTATCCCGATTATTTAGAAAAATATTAAGAATTTTTTACTTTTGATCCCCTGAAGTATCAACTAGATTCACTTTCTGATTTAACAAGGTACTGAAGTTAAAAGTTGAAGTATTTTTACTGCCCCAAAACGTAATGACTAACACAAAAAAAAATTCATGGTTTTGACGAATTTTTGTCAATACTTGAACTTCAAATGCTAATAAAAAAAATTGTGTCTATGTATTCTTATAATTTTTTATTCACTATAAGAATAACTTATAAGGAACTTTGTTTTAAATATTCAAGTATTTTGATAGTGCCAAAAAAATTTTATCGACACTTCAAAACAAATTTTTCAGACAAATTGAAAATTTCAGTCGTCTATAAATATCTCAAAAAAAGTCAAAATATTTTGAAAATTAAATCATGTAAAGAAAATGCCAATTTAAATAACTGATAAAATTTTCAAGTATCTACGCTTATACTTTTTGAATAATAACAAATATTTAAAATCGTTTGAGGATAAATCGTTATCGTTACGCTATTTCGTAAAAATTTAAAATTCAAACGCACTTAAAATTTTTCCTATAATGATGCTTCGAGTTTACTCTATAGCTACTTGAAGGAAAACTTATGGAAAACTTAGTGTTGTATTTTTAATCCTTAGTTATAAACGCAAAAATTTTATGATTTTTCAACTTC
This sequence comes from Diuraphis noxia, assembly GCF_037042655.1. Classification (NCBI taxonomy): domain Eukaryota; kingdom Metazoa; phylum Arthropoda; class Insecta; order Hemiptera; family Aphididae; genus Diuraphis; species Diuraphis noxia. The sequence continues at coordinate 55,553,542 of NW_028301711.1, forward strand.
AAAATTACTTGCAAATTTTCGCGTTTTCGACAGATTTCGTAAAATTTTGAACTATAAACGCTTATTAAAAAAAATTGTGCATATTTATTCTTATAATTTTTTAATCACTATAAGAATAACTTATAAAGAACTTTGTATTAAATTTTCAAGTATGTTGATAGGGCCAAAAAAATTTTATCGACACTTCAAAAAAAAATTTTCAGACAAATTGAAAATTTCAGTGATCTATAAATAACTCAAAAAAAGTCAAAATTTTTTGAAAATTAAACTGTAAATAGATAACACTATAAACATAAATAATAATATTTGAACTATAAACGCTTATTAAAAAAGACTGTGACTTACGATTTTTAATTTTTTTAGCTACAATAAGAACAACTCATAATGAACCTTGTATTAATTTTATTGTATTATAATTTTCAAGTTTTTTTGGTCGTCCAACATTTTTTTACCAACACTTCAAAAAAAATTCTCAAAAAAATTGAAAATTTCAGTGGTTTTTAAATAGCTCAAAAAAAGTCAAAAATTTGTGAAAAATAAACTTTAGATAGATAACACTAACATAAACATGTGGTGAAAATTTTAAGTATTTACAGTGATTAGTTTTTGAATTACAACCATATAAAAAAATCTTTCTAGAAAATGTTTACTTTTGACCTCTATAATGCACCAAGGATCTTCAATTTTACATCGGAAACCACCCCCAAAGTTTGAAATCGAAGCATTTTTTCGACTAGTTATGCTGTACACAGATACAAAAAAAAAAAAAAAAATACCATTGTAAAATCAATACATTCATCACTTCGTTCAGAATCTAAAATTGAAAATGTCTGTTATTGAGTATTGCTCAAAACGATTTGAAATATTTTGAACATTTTATCAAATTTATAATATAAACATTTAGTGTAAATTTCAAGTATCTACAGTTATTCAATATTAAATTATATTAAAATAAGAAAATTGTTCCACGAAAAATCGAGAGAATATTCTTCAATATCGTAAAAATTTGAACTTAAAAACTCATAAAATTTTAATTCGACTATGATCTGAGAGAATAAGTATAACGATGCGACCCACAAGGATAAAATATGGAAAGTCATAGGTGACGAACTGAATCAACCAGGTAATTATTTATTATATTTAAAATTTAAATACATAAAATATGTTTTTATTCTTAACTTTTCATTTAATAAACAATAAAATTTATGTATTTTAGATATAAAAAATACATAATTAAATAAATTTAAAACACACATCATTGTATAAATACATTCCTTTATTTTTAGTAGATGAAAGTGACAAATATGAAATTAAAATTATTAATGAAAAACCTTTTGTTTACTATATATTTATAACTTATAACATATTTTAATGCATAATAATAATTACAAATATATGAAAGTAAATGTATAAATATTAAATATATAAAAAACTATTATTTATATTATAATCTATTTAACTGATAATCAATTTTAAAAAAAATGGCTGTAAAATACTAAAATGTATTAGGTACATAATATTATTTTTATTATGAATCTCAATTATATTACTTTATTTTGCAACGAAATTTTTCCAATTGTAGAACTAAAAAAGTCATTGAATAATTCTCTAACCTGGAATGCCTGCTGACTCGCATTTCCTCCTTGCATCGTTAAATTTTGAAGAGTTGACGCGTCTTCGGAATTGGTAGTTTCTCCTCGATTGTATGTCACTTTGCCATCATATATTTTAATAAAATTGTGTAAAATGCAAGTCGCTAAAATTATATTATCTGCATTTTCGGGTTTTGCTTGGATTCTACGATTATATATCCTAAATGTTTGGGATAAAATTCCAAATGCATATTCTACAACCCTCCTTCCACTACAATGACGATAATTATATAATATGCGTTTGGAATTCTCATCGAGTTGTTTTCCCGGGTAGGGTCTCATCAAGTATTCTTTTAAAGGGAATGCCTCGTCTCCTAAAATGACAAATGGTGCAATATTTGTTGTACCTGGTAGCGCAGTGCTTGGTGGGATATTCAGTTGTTTTCTTTCTAGTCCTTTTCCTAATTTTGAGCGCATAAAAATCCCACCGTCACTATTTCTGCCGTATGCACCAACATCGACTATAATTAAATTATAATGTGCATCTAAAAGTGCCATAAGTATCACGGAAAATGTTTTTTTAAAGTTAAAATATTGAGACCCGCTACTCGGTGGAGCCTGAATCTCAACATGTTTACCACCCAATACAATTTGGAAAATTCCAACAACTCCAAAATTCGTCTGCGATCTCTTTCCATATTTGTTGTAGGAAGTGGCATTACTTCTGGCATTAATTGTTCAACCAATATTTTACAAGTATCCTTCACTATTTCATACACCGTGGAATGTCCTAAACGATAGCTAAATTATATGGTTTTGAAAGAATCTCCTGTTGCCAAAAATCTGAAATCTATTTTATAATTTTCTATTTAGTTATGATATAATATGAATTATTGTGATAATTAATTTTATAAATCACAAAATAATGACTAAAATTATTATTCTTGGTTATTAGTTAAATTAAATTAATATGTAATTTGGTATAAAGTTAAACTTAAAATAACTATATAAATACCTAATGAGTTTTATATTTTTCGGTTACAGAATAATCTACTTATATTGAACCTTGTTTTACATTTTCAATCTTTAGCTATAAAAGTTGAGCATTTTATATTTTTTAACATAAAAATTATTTTTTAATTTTGTTAAAGTTCGAACTTTAAATGCTTATAAAAAATGGTGCTTAATATGTATTTTTAATATTTTTCAACTGCTATTGTAACAATAAATCAGGAGCCTTATATTACATTTTCACACTTTTTACCAAACAAAACTTTAGTGACATCTTTTAGAAAAAAAAAAACTAAAAATATTGAAAACTAAAAATGTACGTAAACAGCTCAAAACAAGTCAAAATATTTTGAAAATTGTATGGTGTGTAGAAAATGGTAATATAAATTTTATTAATTTAACATTTCATGTATATACCGTATGTTATACCGTAATTTGTTTTATAGAGTTACAACAAAAACCAAAATCGATTTGGTCGAAAACCGATTTTGCGTAAAATTCCCGTTTTTAAAATAAATGTTTTTGTAATTCCTGTCGGTTTAGAAAACTACTTGGAATTTTTTACCTTTTACCCTCCAAAGTACCAACTAGATTCACTCTCCTATCATAAAACATACGGTTGAAGAAAATCTAACCATTTTTACTGTCCTAAAAAGTGATTACAGACACAACAAATAAATAATATGCATCATTGTAAAATCAATACATTTATCATACCGCTCAGAATCGAAAAGTGATTCAAACAGTTTTTTATTCAAATAATTTCTTAATTTTAATTATTTTAGATTCTGAGCAGAGCGATGAATGTATTGATTTTACAATGATGTGTGTTTTTTTAGATTTTTTTTGTGTATGTCATCACGTTTTAGGACAGTAAAAACGCTTAGATTTTCTTGAACAGTATCTTTTCTGATAAGAAAGTGAATCTATATGGTACTTAGGGGGGTCAAAAGTACAAATTTCCCAGTAGTTTTCAAAAGCACTGTGAAAAACAAATGAAAAATTAAGGAAAAAACGGGAATTTTTACGCAAACCCGATTATATTATCATTTTCTATACATGATAAAATTTTCATAATATTTTGAGTTGTTTTGAGTTGTTTTGAGCTGTTTACGGATATACGACTTAGTTTCCAACTTTTTTAGGTTTTTTTTCTTTGAATGTCAATAAAACTTTATTTATTGGGTAAAAAAGCTTAAAAATTTAATACAAATCTCCTAGTACATTGTTACAATAGTAGTTGTAAAATATTAAAAATCTTCACAGTTATTTTTTATAAGCATTTAAAGTTCAAATATTGACAAATTACGGAAAAAACACGAAAATTAGCAAATTATTTTGTGTTAGAAATTCATAAAAAAAATGTCTATTCAAATCTAAGATCTTAAAATTGAATACAAGATTCTTCATAAATATGCTTAATTTTATTAAAAAAAAAAATGCCTACAAGAAAGTCAAATTAAATTTTTATGAGCGTTTGAAGTTCATATTTTTACAACATTGGATATTTACTCGATTTTTCGTGTACCTAGCGTTTTTTTCATTTTGTTGTTAAACGAACCACTATAGATGCATGAAAATTTGACTGAGTGTTAATATTTTTATTTTCTATATATTATAAAATTTTGACACTTTTTAAGCTATTTATGCACAGTTTCAAATTTCCATTATTTTAGTTTTTTTTTCTATAAATATCAATAAAATTTAATTTGTTGGCCCAAAAAGCATAAAAATGTAATATAAGACTCCTGATATATTATTACAATAGTAGTTGAAAAATATTAAAATATACATAGGCACAATTTTGTTTTATAGCATTCAAAGTTCAAATGTTGACAAATTTTATCAAATTTAAAATTTAAAAATTATTTTGTAGTTAAAAATTGATAAAATTTTCAACTTTTATAGCTAAGGATTGAAAATTAATAACATGGTACCACGTAAGTAGGTTATTCTGTAACCAAAAAATCTCAAAAATATAAACACACAGTTTTTTTTTATAGTTATTTTGTTGTAATATTAATTCAACTTACCTACTGGAAACCGTATTTATAATTATTACCAATAAGAAATATTATAATAGGTATATAAATATAATATAAAATATCCACATGACAAACCGTCTCAGCTCAGAATCGTTTTTCGTATACAATGATATTATATCATTGAATTCAAATTTAACATCCACTTGCCCACCTACTGTACAGCAGGGCGACATCCACTTAACCTACCTTTTTAAATTTTAGATGCCGCGTGTAAAGCTAGGTGGTCAAATATAAGATACCAGTATAGAAAAGTCCTCAATAAAAAAAGACTTTAAGTGGTCAAGCATCAAAAAAAATACCGAAGTATAATTAATGTGAAGACCAACTTAGTTTTTTAAAGCAGTATTTTCAAGAAAGACCAACAACTACAAACATCGAAAGTCACAGTAGTTCCGAAGAAGACGACGAAGCACCAGAAAACGTTGGACCTCATGATATAAGTAAGTAATTAGGAAAAACAAACTGTTAATGATACCGCAGGTAATTCAACAGTGCATCTTTCCACACAAATAGAACCACAACTGTGTATTCAACGTGGATCTTCTCGGATTGGCGTGGGCGGTATCAGGAAAAAAAGACCAAGAAACAGCCTTATCGACGCTGATGAGGTATATTTTAGAAAATAAGGAACGTACAGAAAACAAAGTTAACGAAAAAGACCAAATACATGAATTTTTTATGGGAATCTCAGCCACGATGAGGTCGTTTGATCCGTATCGTATCAATTTAGCTAAAACTAAAATTTTTAATGTAGTTCAAGATCTCGAAATACAACAGATTATGAACGACCAACGTCAACAGTCATACATTCCGATTTCACCTGATGTAAAAAATCCTCAAAATTATGGATTCTTACAACATAACATAACTGATATGACTTCACATGAGAGACAAGATGAGCAACAACAATACCAAAATATGTAACTCTGAATTTTTATGCTTATATAATTTCTAATTCTATGTTTATAAACAATTTGTTTTATTTATTATAGGTACTAATAATTATGATTATACCGATTGTTTTTTAATTTTCACCTATAGAAAAAAAAGGTATTATTAAAAATATTCTAGGTTGTTCTTTTTATTTTGAATATTGTTATTATTATTTTAAATAATATTATGTATTATCAGTCTTGCCTATTAGACTTTTTAAGATATTTTTCAATATGATTTTAATTTTTGCTATTTACTGTGAAAGATAGTAAATTATTATTTGTTTTCAATATTACAAACAATTTGTTTTACTTATTATTAGATAAATATTACCTACTATACAATGCATGTATCCATTAAAATACAGCAAAATATCACTCAAGTTAACTAGAAACGTTCACTGAATATTAATTTCTTACCTTAAACAAACAGCTAAACGGTGCTTAGGTGGTATACATTTTCTGAAATTTGTATCTTGTTTTTTAATGTACTTTTTGATTTTTTTTAGTAAGACATCGAAACAGTACATGGACATCCTAAAGTATTTGTGAAATTTAGTTTCGACATCTATAAGTTCCTTATATAAAGTTTGGAACTCTCCTTCGTTATCACGTTTTTTTCCAAGCAGAGTGAACCCAGTACTTACGAGGCTCTTGGGCAACTTGTTCTTCCTCGTCAAACAGTAATGCCATCATCGCAAGTTCTTTAATAGAAAAATCCATTTTGCTAATAATTAAATTGAAATTATTTAAATTAATTTGTGTATTACTACGTAATTTATTAAGTAAATAATTAAATTAAATTATTTATACTTACTTTAAATGTAGGTTAACTTTATACTCATTTGGATACTATAATTTACAAATAGGTATACCTAAAGGCTAAAATATACCTACTTCACTATAATTTTTAATTTATAATTTATGCAAATAATATTATTATACTAAAATATACCTACTTCACTATAATTTTTAATTTATAATTTATGCAAATAATATTATTATACTAAAATATACCTACTTCACTATAATTTTTAATTTATAATTTATGAAAATAATATTATTATACTAAAATATAATATACGGCCATGTGGTTACAAATCCTAATCACAACTGACGACGTTGACAAAATTGTAGATAAACCCGGATGGAACTCTGAATAGTGTGAATGCTGAAACCCGGGTTGCCCGGACGTGCTGAAAAATGACCCGTCCCTACCCGGACACGTCCCGGAGCAGTGGGAATAGACCTTAAGAGTGACGATTATTGTCGCATCGGCAAGACGACAACCACGGTTTTCTAATAATGCAAGTATTGCAAGTAATGCACCGCGTCCAAATATAAGAATTTATTATCATAATAATATACCTATTGGATATCTTAATTTTTAGTTTGTTTATCCCGATTATTTAGAAAAATATTAAAAATTTTTTACTTTTGATCCCCCAAAGTATCAACTAGATTCACTTTCTGATTTAACGAGGTACTGAAGTTAAAAGTCAAAGCATTTTTACTGCCCCAAAACGTAATGACTAACACAAAAAAAGAAGCGGGTAAGTCGTGGATGTCGCTCTGCTGTACAGTAGGTTACTGTAATGGATGGGATTGAATTTGAATGCAATGATAGGTATAAATTTTCAAATCTTAAATTTAAAAAGAAAATTTTTTATGAATTTCTAGCTTATAATAATTTGCGAATTTTCGTGATTTTTCGTATGTTGTCAAAATTAAAATTTAAATGCTTGTAAAAAAAATGTGACTGTACATTTCTTGTATTTTTCAACTGCTATTGCAAAACTATATTATGAGCCTTGTATTAAATTCTCAAATTTTAGAATTAAAAAGAAAAACTTTTATGAATTTCGATCTAAGATAATTTGAAAATTGCCGTAATTTTTACGTATTAAGTCAATATTTGAACTTCAAATACTAATAAAAAAAAATTGTGCCTATGTATTCTTATAATTTTTTAATCACTTAAAGAATAACTTATGAGGAACTTTGTATTAAATTTTCAAGTATTTTGATATTGCCAAAAAAATTTTATCGACACTTAAAAAAAAAAATTTTCAGACAAATTGAAAATTTCAGTCGTCTATAAATATCTCGAAAAAAGTCAAAATATTTTGAAAATTAAATCATGTAAAGAAAATTCCAATCCTTATAACTGGTAAAATGTTCAAGTATCTAGGACTTATACTTTTTGAATAATAACAAATATTTAAAATCGTTTCAGGATAAATCGTTTTCGTTACGCTATTTCGTAAAAATTTAAAATTCAAACGCACTTAAAATTTTTCCTATAATGATGCTACGAGTTTTCTCTATAGCTACTTGAAGGAATACTTATGGAATACTTAGTGTTGTGTTTTTAATCCTCAGTTATAAACGAAAAAAATTTTATGATTTTTCAACTTCAAAATTACTTGCAAATTTTCGCGTTTTCGACAGATTTCGTAAAATTTTGAACTATAAACGCTTATTAAAAAAGACTGTGACTTACGATTTTTAATTTTTTTAGCTACAATAAGAACAACTCATAATGAACCTTGTATTAATTTTATTGTATTATAATTTTCAAGTTTTTTGGTCGTCCAACATTTTTTTACCAGCACTTCAAAAAAAATTCTCAAAATAAATTGAAAATTTCAGTGGTTTTTAAATAACTCAACAAAAGTCAAAAATTTGTGAAAAATAAACTTTAGATAGATAACACTAACATAAACATGTGGTGAAAATTTCAAGTATTTACAGTGATTAGTTTTTGAATTACAACCATATAAAAAAATCGATTTTTTTGAAAACTGCTGGAAAATGTTTACTTTTGACCTTTATAATGCATTAATGCACCAAGGATCTTCAATTTTACATAGGAAACCACCCTCAAAGTTTGAAATCGAAGCATTATTTCGACTAGTTATGCTGTACACAGACACAAAAAAAAACACACACACATCATTGTAAAATCAATACATTCATCACTTCGTTCAGAATCTAAAACAATTCCATTTAAGGAAAATGGTACAATATTATGTGAATTTTTAATTCACACCAAGTAAATTAAAAATTTTTTAAAACGATGTACACATATTTTAATATGTAAATATTTTATTACTTAAAAGGTACTCGTGTACATTTTATTTTAATTCAATTTAAATATACAATACAATATATTTACAATTGTGTTAAGTTATTTTATCATTAAAAATAAAAACTGTTTAAAAATTATTGTTTTTCTTAAATGTTCTAATTTGAAAACAATTTCATAGCTGGTATTTTTGAATTGGAAAATGTTAAAGTTTATTTTATAACAAACATTTTGATGTTTGTATATAATGAAATGAGTTTTGGTAATATATGCCATCATACACTACATTAATTAGACAATTAGAGCTTGGTTGTTAAATAAATTTGTAAAACTCATAATATTTTATACCCAGTTAAAAATATTTAGTAACCACTAATAATTTTTTTTAAGTGTGGAAAAGTATTCATGATTACAATAAATAATTAAACGTGACATTGACTTAACGAAGATGATACTATAGAGTATCATAATCAATATAAAATATTAAGATGATTATTAATTTCACTTTTGCACTTTAACGTATAATAACAATAATATATTATGTAATAAAAGGGATTTGTATGATGCCAGGGGCTTGGGTGTAATTAGGTCATGCAAATTCACGCTAATATAAACATACCTAGTAATATAGTACATTTATTCAGAATGATTTTATGAATTGTTGTTCTTGTACCATGATTAAATATTATCTTAGGCAGCAAACATAGAAGTTGAGTTCAAAATTAGGCTTTTTTTCGAGGTGTTTTTGATCACCACGATGTTGTGCAGTATAAAGGAGTGGCAAAAATGGTAAAAGGGGGCATAGTGTACCTGAAGCTTTGTGCGTACGATTTCGAAACAGGTCACGCAAATTTATGCTAATTGCACGCTATTATTAGGGTGGAAAAAAACCTTTAAAGTTGGTTGAGGAGGGGCTGTAGAAACGTTTCTACACCCCCACCCTATTTTTACTTTTGAAGTTGATCTGGTGCCAAGCGAATTTCAAAATTAGTCACGTCAATTTAAGCTAATTGTACGCTAAATATTTAACCAAATAATTTAAGAAAATTGAAATGCGAAGGGGTCTGGTGAAACGTAGGTACGTCAAGGCAGCTCGATGAATAGCTAGCCTGTGGTTACGCATTATCAAACGCAGTTGTAGTACAACAGGTGATAATAATAATAATAATAAATTACAATATAATATGCACATATTGCACATGCATACACACTCAAATGTCGTCGCCATCGAGGCATAACCGACCGCCGATCCAGTTGTCCGACTAGTGACCAGTGTCTACCACCTGTTGCTCATCCCATCACCCCCCCTCCCACCGTAAACAAAATCCATTATTCATCATGCACACGCGCAGTGTACGCCGCATGTACTTTGGAGTTTGATCCGAAATGTACTTGAAACGTTCGACAGATAACTATAATACGAACATAAAATATATATATATATATATAATATCGTGTGGTATCGCAAACGTTGACCGCTGCTAACGAATACCTATAACGGCTAAAATCGACCTAATAAATTGTTTTTTGTTATCGATAAAATCGTGTTTCGTGTGTATGCCGGTTTCCCATTAGCAAAAGTCAAGAACGGTTTTAATTTGATTATTTTCCTTATCGTTCACCTTCTCCGGACGCGTTTCCGCCGCCGCCGCCGCCGTCATTGCACTCTCGGTCACAGATAACCTTGATAACTCCGACCGCTGCCGTTCGATCGCACCGGTTTCATTTTCGTTACGTCCGCCGTACTCTCCTGTTGTTCTTATCGTCCTCCGCCGCCTCAGTCGCACGACAAAAACACGTGTAATTTTATTTGCCTAAACAGAAAAACATCACCGCAAAATGGCAAACTACCACAAAATGGAAGCCTCATCCGTACAGACTCTCAAGGATTTGGCCAACAAGCTAAGGATCGACTCGATCGTGGCGACCAATGCTTCGAAATCCGGGTAAGACGCCGGTGGCTGTTTTTTAATTCGTATTATTCATTTTGACGTCCACCTCATTGCCAATGCCGAATACTGTTTCTGTTTTCTAAACTCGAAATTATTTATTTAATTTTCGTTGTTTTTATGGTTTATATTATATACCTTCACCAGTCGAGCACCGCGTTTTTCCCTTCACTTCCCTTGCCTCCCGTTGTCACGGTCTGTGTTAGGAGGCCTCGGGTATTCTATAATACATAGCTAATGGCTCACCTAGACCGCATCGACGGTGAAAGTAAAACATTGTGTTAATAGCCTTCAATCTTCTGGTCCAACAGCTTTTTTGTAGTCTTGCATCACAAGCTTGTTATTGTATAGACTATACAGTCTAAGTACCTAAACGAAAAATTATTTTGTGTTCTTACCTATGCCCAAATAAAATAATAGCCTTATCTCTGTATTGAGTTAATGTATTTCAAACACGAAAAACCACTTAGAGTTTCATAATGTACATACCTATCACGTAGAAAATTATATATATTTTAATAAAACAAAACCATGTAGGTAAATGAGCTCATATTTATAGCCAATAAATACTCAGTATTTTATAAAAACTTATTTTTAATAAATAATAATCTCTCCCTATAACTTTCCAGCCATGTGAGAAAATATTTACTGAAGACTCCTGGCTCTTAAACTTTTATAGTTAACTAGTTTATATGTGGTCTGTTTATTTATTTGTGTATGCCTGTATGCCTGTATATTAATAACTCATTGGTATACAATATAATATATCCTATCCATACTTGATCATTTTAAATTTATCTAGTTTTTAAGGTGCTTATTTAGTTTGATTAAATTAATTGGTTGGGTACCTATCGTTTTTTAGCATATTTTTAAGTTTCTTTAATTTTGCTACCACAAATTTCATCCGCTTTATTTTGTAGAACATTTAAATTTGGTAATATTTCACAAGTTTTAATTAATAAAATCTACAAGTTCCATTATTTAAAAAAAAATTGTCTATAGGTAAAATAAATAAATTTTTTTTTTCTTTTTGGGTGTTTGCGGCCTCAAGGACCATCCCGTCATACATCCAGCTTTCCATCACTCTCGGTCTGCTGTTCGTGCCTTCCAATCATTTCCTCCTCCTAGTTCTTCTACGTCCTTCTTCACCACATCCTCCCATCTCATTTTCGGTCTTCCTATGGGTCTTTTTCCTGTAGGATTCTTTTCCAGGACTGTGCGAATTAATGGGTTTTTGTTTCTAAAAATTAATTTCTAAATAATTTATGTTATATACAAAATCCAAACAAAAATATAATTATTTAATTTTTGACTGCAAATCTTCACACATCTGTTAAGTACCAAACAAATATGTACTTACTAGTTTAAAATACAACCATAACAAATTGTTAATGTATTAAAGTAGTGTGGGAAAATATGTAGATAACTATTGAATATTAATTACATAAGACATAGATAAATCTTATGTATATTATAATATCTCATTATATTATTTATAATTGAGTATAAATTAATAATACCTACCTTAAATATAACGTAATATCTATACATCCTAATTTTATTAACACTGTAGCACAGTGTAACATGGTTATTTTGTTTTATTTTGAATAAAGGTACAGCATAACTTAGTTAAAAGTGTAACTGTGTACTTAATTAGACAAATACCTATAATTATTTTTAACTTTTACGTTTTAATAGAGCAATAAATATTATTTATATTATGGGCTATCTAAAATATTAAAAACTAATATTAACTTAAAAAAAGAATTTGAAAAATTTAAATTTAAAACAGAATTTATCTATCTGAAAATTTTAAAATTAAAATTTTTGTTGTAACATTCAAGTTATTGAAGTTCAACCATAATTACATTATTTGTAATAACCAAACATACTTTTATAATTCATCAATTATAAATAAAAAATATTATTGACTATTTTTTTTTTTTTTAGTCATCCTACTTCATGTGCTTCTATGGCAGAAATTATGTCCGTATTATTTTTCCATACAATGCGTTACAAAGTGTCAACTCCAAAAGATGCTGCTAATGACAGATTTATTTTGTCTAAGGGACATGCCGCTCCTATTTTGTATGCAGGTATTGTACTTATCAAATAACCACAAATACCATAAAAAAATATAATTTAATAATTGTAACATTCTTATTGGTTTTTATTAGCTTGGGCTGAAGCCGGTTTATTTCCAGTTTCTGATTTAACCAACTTAAGGAAAATAGATAGTGATTTAGAAGGACATCCTACACCTCGTTTAAATTTCATTGATGTTGGTACTGGCTCTCTTGGACAAGGACTTTCAGTTGCCTGTGGAATGGCTTATGTTGGAAAATACTTTGACAAATCATCATACAGGTATTATTTTTACTACTCTAAATAACATGGATATTTTAACGCTGTACCCGCATGTGTTCTCTGACCTACAAATGCGTAACATAGCAAATTTACGCTCAATAGATCACATTTAGCTCCGTTAGTTTAAAAATTTAAGTGGATTAACTTCTTAGTTCTTAAGTGTTTGAGAGCATTTTTAATTTAGGCTATATTATATACGCAAAACTTGCTAAAGAATTAAACTATCATAAAAAAGCAATATATAATCAGACCTTACCTTTTAATTCTATAATAGTTCAATTTACTTTAATCTTTAAACTAACAAAACTAAACAAGATCTGATGATTTTAAATTTGCTATGATACACACTTAAAAGAAGGAGACAAAACACGGAGGTGTGGCGTCCTCTCGATCTTTCTGAAGAGTAAACCCTTGTGGAGAAAGCTTATCTAACCTACAGATAAGAAATCATTTTTTTTGGTGGTGAATTCAATGAGGTTGTCATAAAAATTTTCATATTTCCTAACTTTCTTTAAACAATCATGTGCATTATTTTTTAAGGCCTCTGAAAAGTTCCGGAATTCCTAATGTGCCCATACAATAATATTTTTTGGTAATCCCTATAGAGTTAAGACATTAACATATTTTTGTTCTTTCTACTAAACTAATATTTGTGTTCATTATACAAATTTATAATGTTTGTGTATACTGCAAAAAAAAAAAACTTTCTCAGAATATATTTCTGTAAGTAATATTAATTTGGTAAATTGTTAAGATTAAAATGAGCAATTTACAAATTATGTATATATTTATTTATAAGTGTATTTTAAAAACTTTCATTAATTTTCAACAGGACTTTTTGTTTGTTGGGTGATGGTGAGAGTGCAGAAGGTTCAGTTTGGGAAGCTTTAAATTTTGCATCGGTTTACAACTTAGATAACTTGGTGGTAATATTTGATATCAATCGTCTAGGTCAATCAGGACCAACTCCTTTACAACATGACATGGAAATTTATAGACAAAGACTGACCGCTTTTGGTCTTAATGCTATTGTTGTTGACGGACATGACATTGAAGAATTAACCAAAGTAATTTTATCATTTTCATACTTATACATTTTTTTTAAATGGTTTTTTTTTTTTTTTTAAATATAGGCTTTCCACGAAGCTTCAATAACAAAAGGAAAACCTACAGCTATTTTGGCAAAAACATACAAAGGCAAAGGTTTTGTCAATATTGAGGATGCTGAAAAATGGCATGGCACTCCATTGAATGATAAAACTGTTAAAGTTTTAGAAGTAAATATTTATTAATTTTATTGTGTTATTAAGTATTTTACATTTTATATAAATATTTATGTAATATATAAATATTCATGAAAATTCATGACAAAGTATAAATATTTTAGTCGTAAAATCTTTTCGAAATATATTATATTTTTTGTTCTTTGGCAACATTAAATAAAATTCATCATGATAAATAACTTATGGTAAAATATTTATCATTTTATTTTAAATTACAGTATTGCTTTATACATTATTCTATAAGAATTATCTCCGTTCTTAGGAAATCAATGGTCAAATCAGAAACAAAAAAATGCCAGTTAATATACCAAAACCTATTGCTGATGTGCCTGCCATAAATATTACTAATGTTCATTTATCAACTCCACCCAACTACACACTTGGTGAAAAGATTGCAACACGTGTAGCATATGGTACTGCCTTGGCCAAAATCGCTGAAAACAACAATAGAGTTGTTGCTTTAGATGCAGATACTAAAAACTCAACTTTCTCTGATAAAATCAAAGTGGTATGTTTTTTTAAAGTAATCTATTTTATTGATTTTATTTTAAAATTGTATTTTTATATCGATACAGAAATATCCAGAGAGACATATTGAGTGTTTTATTGCTGAACAAAACATGGTTGGTATTGCCATCGGAGCTGCATGCAGAGACCGAACAATTGCATTTGTTTCTACATTTGCTACATTCTTCACCAGAGCTTTTGATCAAGTGTGTATTTACTATCTTACATTGATAAATAATGAACTGACAAATAAAATGTTGATTTGATTGAATTTAGATTCGTATGGGTGCCATTTCTCAGACCAATGTTAATTTTGTTGGTTCACATTGTGGAATTAGTATTGGTGAAGATGGACCAAGTCAAATGGGTCTTGAAGATATTGCACTGTTCAGAAGTGTCCCAGGTAAATTAATATTCTTATATAATCAACTGTTATCTATTCAGGTTAAGATTGAACCACTGCTGACTTGTCTCATTGGTAAATTCCCACCTCTTTACGTACACTATGGCAACACCAAAGATAAAAAGTACCAATGATACAATACAACAATCTCTTGGAGGGTCAGACAATGATAAACGGCATAGTCTACTTGCGCGAAACAGGTTCAACGTTAAACTGAATAGAGTTTACAAATCATTTGAATTTTTAAGGACTAAGCAATTGTAATGTATGGTGTATGTGCAATAATATGCTGTTCGTAGCATGCTCAACTAATTTTGCTGTAAAGGGTTGATTGAAAATATTTTTTTTATCGTTAACTAATTCATATTTAAAGATTAAAGATTTAGTATTTTTATAAAGACTGGGTTAAATGTTAAGGTTAACAAATTATAAGTTGCACTTAAATATTATTGTCTTTATTACCTATACTTATACCTACTAAATCATATGAAAAGTAATATGTTACTTATATATTTCATCAAATATTATGTGCAACAACATATCTTAATTATCTACTTTCATATTTATATTGTTACTGATGAATGATAGTTATCTAGTGTTATGTATGGTTATGAGAAATAAACCTCACTTACAATTTTTTCATTGTTTTCCTAGTGATAAAAAATTCCAAAGCATAAACTAAGCTTTTATTAGGCACTTAAATCATCCGTTAAAAAACAGCATATTGAGAAATGAATTTGTTTTTCTTTAAGGTACTACCGTGTTTTACCCTGCTGATGCCGTAAGCTGCGAACGTTCCATTGAATTAGCAGCAAATACAAAAGGTATTTGTTTCATCCGAACATCCAGACCAGCTACAGCTGTTATTTACAAAAATGATGAAGTTTTTGAAGTAATTATAGTTTTTATTTTATACCTTTAATCTTTATAATATTTTTTATGTATATTTAGTAGGTAAGCTACATTTTATGTAGATGAATTAATTTTCATTATACAATCATTATTTACAGATTGGAAAAGCTAAAGTTATAAAAAGCTCTCCTTCAGACAAAGTATTAGTAATTGGTGCTGGTGTTACACTCTATGAAGCATTAAGCGCTGCTGAAGATTTAGAAAAATCTGGCATTAGCATCCGTGTTCTTGATCCATTCACTATTAAGCCAATTGATGCTGCTACAATCATAAAGAATGCTAAAGAATGTGGTGGAAAAATTGTCACTGTCGAAGATCATTACCCAGAAGGCATGTATTTAAATTATAGATAAAAATTATGGGAAGATATTGTCCTTATAAGTGCTTATAAATTGTGTTTCAAACAAAAAATATTTTTATATTTCTTGATATTAATAATATTAAAATAATGAAAAAAAAGAAAAGTTTTTGGACATGTAGAATCTTAGATTTGTATTTTATATTGCCTTCTCTATTATTCTATCTTAATTGGAAACACTACTCTTTATGTTATTGATAGACCATTTTATTGTCCACGGATATTTTTAATAATTATTATTTTGTGTGCTATATAGGTGGTTTGGGTGAAGCAGTTTTGTCTGCTGTTGCTGAAGAAAGAGACATTGTTGTTAGGAAACTTGCAGTTACCGACATTCCTCGTTCTGGCCCATCTAATGTGTTGTTGGATCTGTTCGGCATTAGTGCTAAAAATGTTGTTGCGGCAGTCAAGAAATTTGTAAACTGATTTTATAATTGAATTTGATTTATAATTTTAAAATTAATTTTATTTCGGCCAATTGGGAACTATTGCTTTAAATGTTAGTAAGATTTACAAATTTTTTTACAAAAAGTAAATTCTATAATTTTCCATAATTATAATAACAATCCAAGTAAATAATTATATTTTTTGAAATGTACTATGGATATATTTTATAAACCATTTGTTAAAAAATTAAAGTTGAATTATTTATAATAATGTTTTTGTGTTCTTTTATAGCAAATATTGATTGTTGACTAATCATTAGCATCTTTACATTACATCAATTATGATTAAAATTACAAATGAAACAATAAAACTGCTACAAAAAATAAATAAAAAGTACTCTTATACATTAAATGGATAATATTTTTAAAAAAAAAACTAAAAATAGGAATGTATGGGTTTTTTTAAATGTATATTATGTACTTATGAATAATATCACATTTCCATGTCAGTTTAATTTTTAAATAACTTATAATCACATACATTTATTTAGAATATTATATTATTTTTAATATTTAAAAAAAGTATATTGAGTTCAAATGATTGAATTGTAAAATAAATATCATGTTTTATTAAAGACAAAAAATAGTGCAGTCGTTTTTACCATGGCGAAATTAACGGGAGTTAAGAAAAATATTTATCAAATCATTTAGATTTTTCTTGCAAAAATAATATAACTTATTTAAATAACTTGTATAGTGTATATTTGTATTCTAATATAGAATATCGGTTACCAATCAAATAAATGTATGTTAAAATTTAATGTAGATGAAATATTTATGCGGGAAAGTTACAAGCCCTATTTTTGTGTGTACCTAATACATTTTTTACGGGCAGTAAGAAACTGTTTAGTATGTAACGACCACCAATCAGGTTAGTAAAAAATGTATGTTGAATCTTTATTCGCTGAGTACAGGGGGCTCAGGGGCTGCAGCCTCCCATGAATTTGAAAAGGTAGAGTTCAGCCCACGGTTCTAAAATTTTAAAATGCTAACAAAATACTAAATTTGTTCATGATAAATTAATTGAGAATAATAAAAATCTTTGCGATGTTGATAAAAGAAAAAAAGTGTTGATTTTGGTAATCAACTAGTTTCTCGGTTAATTGGTATCTGATAAACGGTATAATAATGGTGTGATGTAAAATAATAGTATACATCTATAACATTTTATGATATTTCCATTCTTTATGTTAACTGTGATGAAATAAATTTAGAAACTGTTGCAAACCAATTCATTAACAATAATTCTAAAGTGCAGAAAAATACATTTTCTATATCTTTATATTATAACATTAAACGTGAGGCGATTTCTATGACACTTAAATCTGTAGTTATACTGGACCGACTTTCATGATATCTTTTTCTTACGCAAATAATCTATGTGCAGATGAGCTATCAAAAGAGAAGAGTCCAAAAAATTAATTATTTAATTAGTTATTAGCATAAGCAGGACTACGGCCTAGACCAACTGGTCCATGGCCCAGGCTAATTGGTTCCGTGTTAATGTATACATCATTTGCTAAGAATATATTGTTTCAAATGTAATAAAAAACTAGGTACAAATGCAAAAAAAATTGAGAAATTAATTATACGTAATAAATAGAATACCTAGTTCAAATGTTAAAAATATATTTAGTAGTATTACAACTGGCCATCGAAATCAAATCATTATCAAAAGTTTTTAAATTATTGATATTAATTTTTAGAAAATGTAATTTTTTGAGTCTCGCCATATTATTTTCATTGCTCATACGTTCAGCACGGGTTTTATCTTTTTTTTTATTATTGTGATTAAATTTCCTAATCGTCAATCGTTTATCGAATAATCCAAATATAGACATTATTTAGTTATTAGTTTAATATTTTTTGTTTATTTGACGACCTACTGGTGAACAAACTGAGGATACAGATGCTTGCTTAGCAAAATAGACAAGTAAATTATTAATTTCATATTTATTTTAAAGTGTTAAATTTAATTAATCGTATACTAAAGCATTACTAAATATAAGATCTAAGTATTTATTATCTAGTTATTAGTTATCAAACCAAATGTACTTCGATATAATATATGGAAATTCGCAGACTCGCAGTTCCACAACTTGGTGTAAATCAGTGGTTGACTTGGGAAAAAAGTAGTAGAGGTACTCTAGTTACTTTTAAAAAATTAGCGTACCTACTCATATGAACATGGTAGAGGGGGGTCACTAAAAAAAGTAGGGGTACGCTAGCGTATCCTAAAAATTAGTTGAGGTACTCAGTCCCCCCGCGTCCCCCCCAAGTCAACCACTGGTGTAAATGAGTGGAAGTGCAAGCAAATATTATAGAATATAAGATCCATGTAGCCAAGTACAGTAGAAACTAGATTAACCGTCAATGTCGGGACCGAGACTGACAATGACGCGAATGTTCGCCGTTCGATATTTCGAATTTCGATCATTCAAACATTGATCACCAAAGTAACAATACTGTTTATGTTGAATAGCTGGTTTAAAAAGTTATTTAGTAATTATCATATCAACCTTGATTATAAAAATTAATTCATAATTATAAAATTTATTATGAATATGAGTTACGAGTCGTAACCCCCCCCCCCCCCCCCATTCGACAATAATTGATTTTCAGTCAGCAGATTGGAGATTATTTTCGCCTGAATTTAACCAAATTGTTTTAATATACGAGCAGAGGAAAATTAAATTAAATAAACTTTAAAAATGTTAATATTATTTTAACTCAATATTTCCGTAACGTGTTATAACCTATGGGACGGAGTCATAAAATTCTAGCGAGACTGCGAGAGTCGGCACAAGATAACAATCTAATGATATATTGATATTAATTACAGACGTACAGTAGAAAATCTATAAAACGTCTATTTCTGTCATCCGTCATCGCGTAAGCAATGCAGAGACTATATGTATATTGTAATACGTTATCAAGCGACAATCGCGTTTCAAAGAAACACTCAACAGACGAAGTTAACCGATTATTTTGTATCGTTTATAATATTATATCATATTTTATTGTGTGTTTGACGTTGTACGGTTGTACATCTTATTCGATATCAATTCGTTATATTTATTGTGTTTACGAGTGATTTTGCTAGACGTTTATTTTATTTTTTGTTGCGAAAATTAATATTCAATGTCGGCTGTTACAAATAAGTCTCGAAAGCGTATAAAACTAGAGTGTTTGGAGTGTGGATCAAGTTTTGATGATGACTATCGTAACAAACATGAGATGAAATGTCATGGAGGAAAGAAGACCAAGGTTAAGCATTTTGGAGCACCCGATAACCCATTTGAAGCCAGTAAAAGGAATAAAAAAAATATACCTTCATCGGTAAGCTTCATATTTTATTCGATTCTGTTTTATTGGGACTTAGAAAGTACTACGAGTTGTAAATTGTAATTTTACTCTTAAAACTTGCCCCGGGTCTTTTCAACTATGTATTTTAATTTTTGTAACGACTATTTATAGTCTGTTATAATCGAGGCTATTTTAGTGCATGAACTTACAAGCCCTATTTATTAGTGGCTGGCGGCTCGTGTGTAAGGGCGTCAGGGCAGGGGGCCGCCCTCCTGAAGAAAAAATTGAAATATTAAAGCCCGCGAGCCGCTACTGCTGTTTACTTACTAGTATCTAGGTCTAGGTATATTAAAAATTTATATTTAGTTTTATTGTATTTTATACATAATAACACATTAATTTCTCATTTGTATGTATAAAGCCTTAAATCAGCGGTTCCCAAACTGTGCACCGCGGTGCCCTAGGGGCACCGCGAACACTTGCTGGGGGCACCGCAGTCTACGTTTCATAAGTTTAAAATGTATATAAAAACCATATGAGTAGTATGTTTTAGTATGTTCTGTATACCCCGCAAATCCGGCGAATCCGGCTACCCCGCCCGCCCTATGGTTCGAGCTATCGCGACCGTGCTCGGCCGTGCCCCCTCCCCTCTCATCCATGTCATGCCCTGCCCGACCCCCTCCCATCTATACTTATCACATACCCCCCCTCCCGAAAAAAAAAATTAATTTTGAATAATTTTGAGATAAGTAAATTAAATAATATACTCTCCCCTCTCATCCATCACATACCATACCCTCCCCACCCCCCTACCATCCATGCTTGGCCTCACCCCCCCCCCCTCTTATATATTCATATCATATACATACCCCTTTATTTATGTATATACCTTCCTCACCACCCTCTTCTATATAGTAGAAATTATATATTATATATATTCAAATATAATACATTGAGATATTGTATACAACTACCAGCGGATGAAAGTATTGGAAATGTTATTAAGAAAGTCTTCTACTTTTAATTATCCTTTAATAAATTCTGAAGTGTTAATGGCCTTCGATAATATTATAAACAATCAAATCTAATTTAAATGATATTCAATTATCTTATTTCGATAGTAATATACATTTAAGTATAAGATTATATGTATTTCAATATAAATAATATTTATACATATTTAATACATATTATGTAGAGTGGTGTTTATACATAACATTACCAATACCAATAATATAATTAGCTACTATATTTTTTCTATTAGCCTAGAAATTTCACATTCAAACAAAACTCATTAGAAAAATTACATTATTATATTTATATTAACATGATAGATCAAGTTTTCTAATATCTTAACTGTAGATATCAATATGTTATGATAAACCTATTATGAAAAATAGATATACCATATACTTCAACACTATGTAACGAGGTCAGATAAATCATATATAAGAGGGCTGATTTCCTATCATATACATACAACCTTCTCCTAAAAATCCTCTTCCATTCTCCTATCAATATACGGTCTTACGCTTACCTCCTCCAATCCATAAATAGTCTTACCCCTCTTATTCATGTTTATTATAGAAAATATACTATATTATTATACATATCCATACTCTACAATCTACCTATACCTATCTGATTGATCATATACTTCGCGATCGAGTTCATGTGTAAAGAAATAATATCGAGTATTATTCATATTTAATTAAATAATATTGAGTATAATATCTATTATGTAAATTCGAATATAATATTATATTAGTATAATTTATATTGATATTTTATTATGAAAGTGTATCACTTTTAATTATCCTTTAATAACTGTTGGAGGGGTAATAGCTATCGATAATATATTATAAACCATGGATTCTAATTTAAATCATATTCGATTTTCTTCTCTCAAAAATAATATATACCTACATAGGAGAAAAATTATATTTAACTATTATATAAATATATATTACACTTTTAATTTTAATGATATGTGAAATATCTCTCTATAATGTAATGATTAAGCATTATGTAGGTATATGTTACTATAGGTATCACACATTGATATATTATATACAACTAGTTGGAATAAAACTCTTGAAAATGTTATTACAGACTGTGAAAAATTGTTTTTACTTATATAATTATCCTTTAATAACTAACAAAGTTTTAATAATCAGTAATAATATTATAAAACAATCGAATCTAATTTAAATGATGTTCGATTATCTTCTATCGAAAGTAATATGTTCTTAAGTGAAAAATTATATTTAATTATCAGTTAAATATATTACATTTAAATAATATACTGTTCATGAGTATCAAAAATTAAATATATTATTATGAGATGTGAAAGTTTAGTTACACTTTCAATTAATCTTTAATGTCTGTTGAAATGTTAACAGTTTAAACGTTATTATATCTATAATATTCGTATTTAAATTAATAACATCATCTTATAATTATAGCTACTATTATAATATTTCCAATCAGAATACATATGTAATATTGAGTATTACCCCTTCAAACTTTGAAGGAATATCCATACTAAAGTAATAATATACCAGTATTCATTTTTTTATAATTAAAATAATACAGTAAAACCTTTAAAAAAAAAAAAATTAATTTAAGTATATCAAAGTCTTTGACGACATCATCAGTGACGCCGGTGATCACGATGATAGTAAAATTCCCCCCCCCCCCATATTGTAAAACATTTAATATCTATGTGTAAAATAGATGTTTAGAGTGGTTTGGTATAAAATATTATTTATATTTAGATATTATAGTCATGTATATGAAAAGTAAGAATTAGCTCTAATGATGTTATTATATTATTACTATCTATATCATAACGAATGAGGTATATATCACTATACATGTCTCCACGAGCTTTGATTTCACTCAAATATTACACACGTAGATACGAGTACTCTAATCTAATTACCAGCTTAATAGGTATAGTGTTACAGATATAGATATGTATGAATGTATGTATATAGGTATGTATATAGGTATATTTATATGAATTATACTATATTATAAGATAAAAACATACATGAAAGTAAGTAAATATATTTGTGAGATAATATGAAGGTTATTATTTAGATGTAAATAGCATTATGTTAGTGATATGATTACCATCATTTAGATATCTATGATAAGATAACATCTTACATGTATATGATTGATATGTATGAGAGAGATGGATGGTGAGGTGAGGATCAACATGTAAGTGATAAACTTAGGTTATATTTAAATAAATTATATATATATATTATATGCGTAGAGTTTTCCATAGCATTAAGATATTTTTAAATATATATACTATATTATTGTAAACATATCATATCATATTAAAATAAATGTTTAAGAATTTAGGTAATGGATGTAATGATTCTATATAAATTATATAGGAATAACGAGAATATTTATTGTAAATTATTATTATTATATGAAAAAAAATTAACCTAGTTTATAGGTATCTATCTATGTATGTGAGTATGTATGATAGTATAAAATTGATGAGGATATAAATTCATAATCAAACATAGTGTAGATAAGTTTTTTTTTTTTTTGATATAATTCATTATTTGAAAATATCAAGTTATTATATAATTATATCCATATCAATTTTATACTATCATACATACTCACATACATAGATAGATACCTATAAACTAGGTTAATTTTTTTTTTCATATAATAATAATAATTTACAATAAATATTCTCGTTATTCCTATATAATTTATATAGAATCATTACATCCATTACCTAAATTCTTAAACATTTATTTTAATATGATATGATATGTTTACAATAATATAGTATATATATTTAAAAATATTTAGCTAATTATATTAGAAATCGATAATCCTATACTCTTTTAATTATAAATAATAACTCAACCTCAAAATAATTGAAAATATTATATCAATCATATCTTTTATATACTTAACACTATTTAATAATCAGATACATAGATATTATATTTATATATAATATCAATATCCCATTATCAAATCAAACATTTTTCTAATATCACAACATCATTACAATTATGATGGTAGCTAACAACTTAATGATTGAAAGTTATCTAATTCAATCAATGGAATACATCGTAAAACTCATACATATTATCTAAAATATCATCTTAGATAGGTATTCATAATGATAATTTAGTAAAACTTATGATATTTAGTTGATAGATTTAAATATATTTAATTACCTATTAGACAAATATATCACACTTTAATATACTGTTTACTATAGTATCAAAAATTAAATATGTTATTATGAGATGTGTAGGTGTTATTACACTTTCAATTAACCTTTAATGTCTATCGAAACGTTAACAGTCATCAATAATATTAAAAACGTTTAATTAAATTAAAATTATATACATCATACGGTATATCTTCTATCAATCTAGTGATTACATACTATACGTAATATCGATGATAGAGAATACAATATACAATGAAAAAATTATTAAGAGAAGATTTATTAAGGTTAATAGAAATTATAAGTATATCAATTTTAAATAAAGGTTGTATTAAGTAAGTTAAATACTAACGAATTAACATAATAATAATAATAATTTAATGAAAAAATCATTATATTACAATATATATAATGGAAAAATTATTAAGAAAAGATTTATTAAGGTTAATAGAAATTATAGGTATATAAATTTTAAATAAAGGTTATATTAAATTAAATACTAGTGAATTAATTAACAATCATTAATTTATTTAAGATAATTATTTATTATAAACATATATGTATCGTGATTAATTAAAGGATATATTTCTAACATTTTTTTGTATTCAAATCGAAAATTAGGGTGGGTGAAAGAGCATTTATAACATATATTCCCAAACCATTTATTAGGAAATAAGAGTGCATCAGCTAGCGTGTTAGCCGATCGGATATCTAACACTTTTCGAGTATCGCGAATAAAATAATAATCCGTTAATCTCGAAGAGGAAGGGTCTAGCATTAAATTTATCTCCTTGTTAATCTCATCCTGATAGGTATTTAACCACGATATATCGGGAGTGGTACGAACATGCGTGCGCATTTTCGTATAGACATTTCGATCCCTCGACATACCACTCCTGATATAATTTAAAGGGAAATTATTATAATCATATAGTTCCCTCTGCTTTGATATTAAATAGTTTACCATCACACGTTTATACATCTCTAGATCGAATACTATGGACGAGTTAATTTTCTGTCCTGTTAACGATAAATCTATGATTTTCTCTCGGTTTGAAACGTTCAGAGTGAAACCATCCGCCAATTGTTCTAAGGATATCAATAGTTATATAAAAAAAAAATTATTACATGAATAGAATTATCGATAAACATTAAATAAAATAAAAGTAATACATACCAATTTCTCTCAGGCTGTGAAGGTTTGTTAGACATGTATGACTGTCAAGGGGTTGTATGGAGGTCCTCAGCGAAAATTGTGTATTACCATGTAATTTGATATGCCTTAACATCTCTCTCCGCTTGATAAATAATTTTTCACAAACACTACACTTAAACATTTTTATTTAAATAGTGAGGTAATGTAATCACGAATAGCATGCTTTTATGAAAACGTATATAGACCAGCTATGCGCTTACTGGTTTAGACTAAACCGTGGTTATCTACACAAAAATAGCTGTGGACTAAACACAGTTATTTTAGAGTTAGTTTAAGTATTGTTATAGCCCTTAACTCATTATACTATAATATTACTATAAAATATGGTGGTATTATACTAAATCTATTAACGATCATATAATAATGAGCATAAACATGATTAATTTAAATATACTAACATTTAATATTAATTGAGAGAAGTTATTATATTATAAAGGTACTAAAAAACATTGTACACTATGTTGCATAGTTAGTCCATTATTTAATAATTAATAATTAATTTTTTTACTGTTCACTTCGGCACAGTTTAACATATTCACATTAACATAATATACGAACAGAAAAATTAAAAATATTTTGGTTATGATATAGTGTAAAAATATATATACATCAATAGTCAGTACTGTTATTTTAGTTTATCGTGGCTGAAAGTGTGAACACTTCAGACACGTATAAATATTTTTTTAGACATTTTTTAATTAAAAACGGAAATAATTATGAGTACCTAGGCACTGAATAAAAAACTATAATATATACAATTTAAATACACGCTAACATAGAATATATAATAATAAAAGACACACTTAACTTTGAATTTTTGTTTAACATTCTTTATTTTGCATAATTATTATCTATATAATGTATTACTGATTTATTCACTGAGAAGTGTTTCTGAAGTGAAAGGAACATTTTTAAATGCATAATCGTACGTGTTGTCTACGAATGTGTTAATTCACAAGATATTTTTTATATTATAATAGTATACTTAGTGTCTCACCATATTTGCCTTTTTCACTTAAGACATTTTTCTTTTTTGATAATATCACGATTGATTATAAAATGATCTTACTGTATTCAGAACTATGTATGAATGTATTCCATAAAAATCTTTATAGATATTTTCAGGACTTGGAAGTATATGAATTAACATATTATTGGAAATATCAATAGTTAGGTAGATGCCTATATTTAGTTTGATGCAAATATTTTTATGATATTTATTGATATGAGGGTCTATTCCCAAGCATTTATATGTTTTATAAGTATTGTGTATTTAAAAAATTGTTATATCTATACTACCTATTATATAAAATTTTAAGGGTTTTTCTTAGACCACGCTAACCGAGAAAACTACTGAACCGATTTAGCTGATACCCGGCAATCTGCTGAAGGTTTTAGTACCACTTTTTTCAGTAAAAAAAAAGTATAAAGTTCATAAAAAATCAAAAACAGAATCACAGTAGTGGCGCCCTCTTTCAGACAAAAAATATACTAAATATTTTTAGTTGTTATGATTCTATAGGTTGCAGATCCAAAGAGGATGGAGTTGTTCTTATATAAAATGGAAACATATGGTAAACTTATTGTATGACATAAAGCAGGGATGGCGAACCTATGTCACGCGTGTCACAGAGTGACACTCGCGCATTATTTCAGTGACACGCCAATTTAAAATATAATTCTTAATTTTTACTTCACTTTCCAAAAAAATTATTTTAAAAAACTATTTTTAACTTATTATTGGAATGTATCGTAAGATATTGTAATCTGTAATTTCCATTTCCTAAGCTCGTAAACGAAACGATTAGATTATCAATAAATTCGTTTATCGCGTTTACGTAACAAACGTAGGTAAAACAGAACAGTCGACAGTCGTCAACAGATAGTTTCGGATGCCTTACACGACGACTATTTTAACCAACCTATTCAATATTGCTTCGGGCTTTATGATGAACTTGATCTATCTTTTTTCGAATGGCTAAATATCGAAAACTTAGAAATGGAATTAATAGAATTTCAGGGAAATGTAATTTGAAGAAATAAATTTATTAATTTAAACAGTGAACTGGAAAAAAATTATTGTGAAATTGATAGCAGTATTAAAACCGAAAACCTAATTCTTATTGAGTGGAAAAGTCTACCAAATTCATTTACATCCATGAAAAAATTAGCACTTTCATTATTAACTGGAAATATGCAGCAACAAATTTCTCATTAAAAACTTATTTTTGTAATTAAAAAAAATATGTGTTTGTATTAATATGTAATAGTAAATTAATGCTGTAAAGATATATTAATATGTACATGTAACTTTATAAATAGTAAATAGTAACTGCTGTAAAGTTATATTAATATGCAATAGTACCTAAACAGAAAATGCTGTAAAGTTTAAATATTTTATACACCTAACAACAAATAAAATCATGTTTATATGTTTAATTAATTATTTTTTAAGCATAAAAAAAGGTCTGCAAAGTTTCTGACACGCGAGGTAAATAAAATCAAACCAAACATTTTGATTTGACACGCAGTTATCAAAAGGTTCGCCATCCCTGACATATAGTTAGTATTGGTTACTGATTCATAGAAACCGAATACTATTGGATGCGAAGCTGACGTCCTTTATTTAAATAAAATCAGGTACGCCTCTACGCCAGGGAATAATAATATGGAATAACAATGTATAACAATGTGAATAATAATATAATAATATAGAATAATTATGATAATAATGTGTAACAATATGAGTAGCCCTGCGGGCTCAACAAATGACTATAATGTATAATAAAAATAAAAATATATATATGTGCTTGATTAGCACTAATTAAATGAATATAATATGAATGTATGTATATGTGCCCGATTAGCACTATTTAAATGAATATAATATAAAAAATGTATATAATATATGCCTCAGTCGGCCAATGCAAACATAAGTATAATATAAAACATAGCCAATTGGCACAAAATATAAAATTCTAATAATACAATGATACTATACAAAAAAACAAGGTACTCACAAAATACAATGCAGGCGGTTACTTTAATCGGCGGATTTCATCCCACGCGACTGTGCCGGGAACGTAATATAATAACAATAATACACAAAATATAATAACAATGTCAACCGCACACGTGCGACCACTTTAAAGTAACCGCTGACGAGCAAGCCACAGGAACAAGGAACCACAAAGCCAATACAAATAATGACCACCCTGCTGGGAAAAATAAGATATAAGATCTGAAAATATTATGATCGTAGAAACGAATACATTACCAAAAGAAATATAATAATGGTGACCGAGTAATAATATAGCAGCTGAACAGCACACGTGGATTTTTATACTTCAAAAAAGCAACAAAAAACGATACGAAGAGTCCCAGAGACAAAAACAAAAGAGAAAAAGGGGATCGGAGCTGGTGCGTCCGGACTTTTATAAGCTCGCAGACGGACAGTGTCATCGAAATACAATAAATAAATTAAACTAGAACAATAATTGATTGCACTGCCTCTCAGTAAGCTTGACAAAGAACTTAAAAAATTAGAAAATGAAGTTACTAGAGAGAAACCATAATAAATACAATATGACAGGAAAATATATAAAAACAAAACCGTTGGAGCTACGCACGCCGCTCACTATCAACTTGATAAGAGCATATCGCTAATATCACAGCCGACAGGGAGACAACGTGCGCAGCTGCTACAATATAATAAATAATAATAAATGTATATACTGAATACTGCCTTAGTGCAAACATACACCCCCCTTTGAAAGGATATCCTTTCAAACGTTTAATTAAACTAAATTTAATATAAAATGTCTAGTGAAGACTACAAAAGAATTATAAATCTTAATACAAATAAACGTGTATACAAATGATTAAATAGTATATAACTTATATGATTTATGAATATAACATGAAATTAATGAATATTTAATATAATAAATTAACAAAGAAATAAATAGCCCATGGGCTTTACAAAGTGGAAGCGATGATGTTGATGTCTTCTTCGTCTTGAGCTGCAGGCAAAATAGCTAACTTGACCACCGGACGCTTGAACTCTAGGCCAGTAGAATTACCGACAGTTGCGGCCCGTACTATTCCATCCAGTCCTGGGTGAGTTTTTATTATACGTACTAAATGCCAGTGAATGGGTGGCAATGAATCATCTTTAAAAATAGCAAGGTCATCGACTTGCACATTTCTTGTTGGCTTGGTCCATTTGCCTCTTTTTTGAACTTGAGGAAGATATTCAGATGACCATCGTTTCCAGAAGCCTTGCATCTGTGATTGCATTAGCTGAAATCTGCGTAATCGATTCAATGGAACATTTGAAACATCTGGTTCTGGTGGTAACATCAGAGGACCACCAACAAGGAAATGACCCGGTGTTAGTGCTGTGAAATCAGACGGAGATGCAGACAATGGTGTTAATGGACGAGAGTTCAAAACCGCTTCGATTTGACAAAGTAAAGTTGTTGTTTCATCATATGTCATCATTACACCCTTTGAAATGCAGTAGAGGTGCTTCTTTGCAGACTTGACAGCCGACTCCCATAAACTACCAAAATGTGGCGACGATGGGGGAATGAAATGCCAAGTAATGCCTTTGACTGCCAAAAATTCATGAATTTTGCTCTCTTTGTTGAATTCTCGAATCTTCCGTTGTAACTCACGATCAGCACCCACAAAATTAGTGCCATTATCACTATATATATTAAGAACTTGGACACGCCTTGACATGAATCTGGATAATGTTGCTAAGAAATCAGCAGTTGTGAGGGAAGATACCAATTCCAAATGAACAGCCCTGGTGACTAGACACACAAACACACAAACATAACCCTTCGTTGATGACACTCTTCGCAAACCACTTCGAATGGTGAATGGTCCACAGTAGTCTACTCCCACATTTGAAAACGGTCGTTCGATAGTCACACGTTCTCGTGGAAGGGGTGCCATAAACGGTGGGATGAATTTGGGCCTGGAACGGAAACATTGTATACACCGGGATACTGTTTGTTTTGCTATACTTCTCCCTCGGATTGGCCAAAATTCATTGTTCATATGCGCCAACAATGACTGTGGTCCTATGTGCAATAACTTGCAATGCTCGTATTCAAATAATAACTGTGTGATTTTACCTTTGCAAGGAAGTACAATTGGAAATTTTTTTGAATCTGCAATGGAGGCATTGGCGAGACGACCACCCACACGAATCAGACCAAGTTTATCAATGAAAGGGTTCAGCTGCTTGATGCAGCTATGACGTGGGACTAATTTACTGGCTTTAAGAGCAGCAATTTCATCAGAGAAGGCTTCAGCTTGAGTTCTCAACAACCAAAAATGCTTTGCCCATTGAAGTTCTTCGCTACGAATGAAGCCAACTATCTTTTGTTTTCGTCGCCTGGACACAGGAGAACAATCGACAGTGAATCGCTGTACTAGAACTGTTATTCTCAACAGTTTCATCCAATTTGAATAGGTGTTTGATATCCAAGCTAAAGATGTTTGCACGGTAGTTAATATTAATTTTACAGGTCTAACCTCAGGAAGTTCTGATGGCAAAGTTGGAACTCGGGGCCACATGGTATGTTCATTACTTAACCAAGTAGGTCCAGACCACCATAGCTGCGATGAGGAAATTGAGCCAGCATCTAGACCTCTTGTTATGAGATCAGCGGGGTTATGATTAGTGGGCACATGAAACCATTGGTTGGACATGGTTAAGTCGAGGATACGAGCCAATCTGTTTGAGACATAAACTTGAAACAGACTCTTGCTTCGAATCCAAGAAATAACAATAGTAGAATCAGTCCATAGGTAGACGTCAGAGGGTGCTATAATAATATTTAATAACTTCAACTCAGTTTTAACCTCAGATATCAGCTCTGCTACAAGTAAGGCTCCACACAGCTCTAGCCGAGGGATTGTTGAATTGGAGCTACTCTGGATTTTGAGGTTAACAGATTTACACCAACAACACCTGCAGTAGTGGTAAAACGCAAGTAAACGCATCCACCAAATGCCTCTTGCGAAGCATCGCAGAAGCCATGAAGTTCTAACCTTACATACTCTCCAGACACTACCTTTCTTGGAATTTTTAATTGAGTAAGTAATTGCAAGCTAGAGTAAAATTTGATCCAACGAACTTGCAACTCATTGGGAATTGCATCATCCCAACCTAATTTAAAAGTCCACAGTTGTTGTAGGAATATCTTGCCCTTTATGAGTACAGGGGTGATTAAACCAATAGGGTCATAAACGCTGTTTATGTCTGATAACAAACTGCGTTTTGTCATGCATGTTGGCGCAGACCAGTCTTTAACAGCAAAATGAAATGTGTCTGTGGTCGGTTGCCAAAGTAACCCTAGGGTGCTTATCATATCTTCTTCATTCAATTTGACCATAAAATTTGGATCATCAGTGGCATCAGGTATTCGATTAATGAGCGAACGAGAACTGGAACACCATTTTCTTAAAGGGAAGCCAACCTGATTTAATATTAATTGTAAACGTTGATGAATTTCAAAACATTCATCCTCAGATCTTCCTCCACTTAATAAGTCATCAACATAGAAATCCTGAGCAAGGATACGTTCAACTGAATTATCATGACTATCTAGAGAAACTTGATGAAGACAACGAGTGGCTAAATATGAAGCTGATTTGGTACCATAAGTAACAGTGTTCAGTTTGTACTCTTGCAAGGCTTCATCAGGGCTGGCACGGAAGAAAATACGCTGCAGATTGCAATCTTCTGATGAAACTAAAACTTGTCGGTACATCTTAGCTACATCAGCTGTGATAACTACGTTATGAATGCGAAATCGCCATAAAATTTTTATTAAGTCTGGCTGCACCTTTGGTCCTCGAAGAAGGATGTCGTTGAGTGATAGGCCGGATGAAGCAGCAGCAGACCCATCAAATACTACTCTAACCTTGGTTGTCGAACTATCCATCTTAAACACAGCGTGATGTGGTAGATAATATGTCGGACCTTGGTAATCAAGATCAGCCAATTCCATGTGCCCCAAGTCCCTATACTCATCCATGAATGCTTTGTAACTCCTTGATAATGTAGCATCTTTAATTAATTTCTTCTCTAAATTTAAAAATCTTCTTTTAGCCATTGAGCGTGAGTCACCAAGACAACTAGGATCTTGCTTAAAGGGTAATTTGACTATGAATCTTCCAGAAGCATTTTGAGTGTATGTTGAATTGAACATGTGCTCAGCCATGTTCTCTTCGATACGTTTTGAATTGGCAATGGAGGTGCATAATGAGAGAGCGGAGCTACTGGATACTGTGGTCAATGATGCATTGATGTGTGACAGAATTGGAAGCTTCCCAGCAATTATCCACCCAAAATCAGTTTGGTATAACGCTGAATGCTTAGATAAAGGCCATTTTCCGGAACCAAGTATGCCAAAAAATATATCTGCTCCCAACAGAATATCAATAGGGCCTGGAACACCAAACTGAGGATCCGCCAACTTTTCTATAATGTGATCAGCAGTGGCGGCTCGTGGGTGCTGGTGATGGGGGTGCGACTTTAAATATAATACATTAATGCCCTGCCCCCTAGTCATAGATATAACAAATTGTCAAATTAAGTATAATGAAAATATTAAAATGAAACATTTATTATAACATTATTTGACATGTTGAAATAGGTAATTAAAATAAAAAAATAATAAATTGTTCACTTACAAGTTATAAGATGTATGCAATGACGACAATCTTAGCCGCTTCCTACTAGTCGCAGCCTCGCAGGCCGCAGAAGAAAATAGAAATGAAAATAATATTATAATTATATATAATTATATCACGGACGACGCTACCAGTCGTCAAAAACGCGTATATAAGACCGCAGTTCAAATGTACACGCATGTATACATAATATATTATTTTATTATTAAAGTGTCATAAATAATAAAAATGTTTCAAGATAATAATCGACAATAACAATAGCGATTAGCAACCGATAACAACGAGCGTATACGGTTAATTTTAAAAATAAACACTAATATTTTTCTTTATGGACGACGCTGCCGGTCGTCCAGACCCCGCAATAAGTTCGCAGCTAAAACGTACCCGCACGCACACGACTGCGGTGCCATCGGTTATAATGTACGTATTCAGAATTACGTCTGGACGACGCTGCCGGTCGTCCAAATCCCGCAATAAGATCGCAGCTTAAACGTACCCGCACGCACACGATTGCAGTGCTATCGGTTAAAATGTACGTATTCAGAATATTACGTCTGGACGACGCTGCCGGTCGTCCAGACACTGCTCGTGTGTGCATGCGTACCAGCGTACCCATATGCTCCTGGTATCTAAGGGAAACAAATTTAATGTTCGCATACGACAAAATATACTAGAAATTTAAGTTAGGTCTTAATAAAAATTATTTTTTTTAAATTATAGAATTAAAAAAATAAATAAATTTTCTTCTTTTAATTAATTTTAGTAGGGGGTGCGATCGTCCCGTCGTCCAAGCCATGAGCCGCCACTGGTGATCAGGTATATTCAAAATGCTTTGATTTATCAATTTGGCAGGTAATGCTGGTACAATTACTGGTAATGTGTGCAAGGTAACGTTGAAACTATGTGAACCAAGCCGGGACGATATGATTGTTTTTGAAAAATATTTTGCTGAGGAAGTCATGGACCCAACGCCAGTGATGCTGAAATCATTCTGATAAAAACTTAATCCTAACTTCTTAGCAAAATGTTGGTCAATAAAGTTTAGTTGCGATCCAGAATCTAAAACAGCACGGCATTTGTATCGTTGACCATTGTTATTATGAATATGAATGATTGCTGTTGCAAGCAAAACAGTTTCTGAATGTGACTGAACTTCCTGGCTGAAAGCAACTATGTTATAATTATTTTCAGCGTTAGGATCTTGGGCAATGACTGGTTTGGTGCTTTGACTAACTCCCTTGTCTTCGTGTAGTTTAGAATTGTGACGTACTCCACACTTGGGGCAACTAGGAAAATAACATGATTCAACACGATGTCCTGCATTCAAACAATTGTAGCAAAGCGAGAGTTTTGTGACAGTCTGCCGTCGGTCATGTATTGGTAGTTTATTGAATTGATCGCAAGAATATAGTTTATGTGGAGCAGAACAAAGTGGACATTTTGTCACTTTGACATTAGCTGACCGCGTGAAGAATGATTTGTTATTATGGTTTGATAATTTTATTTTTGACGGTTTGTCTGTTGAACAACTAGAAATCATTCCAGCTTCATAAGCAGACACTCGCTTAGAAAGGAACAATTCTATGCTGGCATAAGTTGGTAATTCCTTGGTGTCCTGCCTCAATTGCCATTCGCCAGCAGTTGTTGCATCTAGCTGCCCACAGATGAGTGTCACTAGCCATGCATCCCAAAACTGTACTGGCTGTCCCAGGGCTTTGAGTGCACGGACGTGAGATGACACATGGTGATGTAAGTTTCTTAGTTCCACAGTTGAAGCGGCATTAACCTTAGGTGACTGTAACAAGGCACGTATATGAGATTGTATTGTGAGGCCCTTATTCTCATACTGACGAACGAGCTCATCATAAGCAACCTTATAGTTCTCTGCAGTGATAGAGAAGTTCTTAATAATATCAGAAGCAGCACCAGATACACTTGTTTTGAGATAATGAAGTCTTTGAACATCATTAAGGGAAGTGTTATTGTGAAATAGCGCATTAAATGTATCAATAAATGACGACCAATCTTCTATAATCAACTTCCAAGAATCATCTTCCAATCAACTATAATAGTATCTAATGAATAATTTTAAAATAATATGATACACTGCAAACATTTTTTCGGGAAGTAGGTATAATAAATATTTTAAATAGGTACTCTCTTCCAGTGGATCAGAAACATCATCTGGCCAATTTACATAAGATCGAACCAAATCATTATTTGTAAAATGCAATTCACATATTTTTTTCACAACAGTAGCTTTATTATTATTTTCAGAAACTACATTATTCCATAATTTATTTAATATGGGGTCAGCAGGTACAGAAAATAGAGTATACTTTCTGAACGTTTTATCATGACTCTTACAATTTAATACTGAGCACTTATAAACCATTTTAAAAAATATAAAAACATCCACCTCATTACAGTTTTTTATACGATCACCGTGATTGATAATTAATATTACACGTAAAATTTTCCAATGAATACGGATATATGGTAATTGTATACATATTATAAAAAAATAGCTATTCATCTTTTGTTTATTTTTAGCACCATAGACAAAGATTATGTTTTTAGAACAGACTTTTTAGTCCGTAATTTTTAAACAATTCAGTTGTGTAAACAATAATCAAATAGCCAGGGAAATAGTATTTTTCAATGTAAACAACTACTAGTTAGTTAATTAATTTAATATTCTAATTAATATTTTTAATTTAATTTAATATTAGGTTTGTTCACAATTAACTAGGAGATGGCGCTACAATCGCTCGTTGACCATCCGTAACAAATGTGGATCATATCATTATACTGTGCACTATTGTTCGTTTCCAGTCCTGTTAATCATAGTCCGTGGTAATAGCACAAATACATTTTTCTGACAACCATTTACCACATAGATCTGGTATTTATTATGAAAATGTAGGGCCAATTAAAATAGTCACTAACACCTGGGACTTAACATTTTTCCTTGGTACACCGCACTACACAGAACAATGGGACCTTATTCAAGACCGTCTAGATAAAATTGAGAGCATGTGTAGTAAATTGAATAAATATAGTGACATAAAACCTAGTTGTCAACCATTACTAAATCGGGAGCATACTATAGACAGTGTTCAGCCACCCGAAAACAATGCGCTCTGGTTGTCATACGCGGTACTAATGTTATGACTCGTATATTAATAGTGTAATGTGTAATGTACGAATTTAGTATTTAGTATTTACCACGGCTATCAACACAGGTTGGAGCTCGCGACCTTATTACGTGTCGAAGTGGAGAACAGAGGTACTAACAGCGCTAGGTGTTACTGGCCCGACATTAACACGTCTCATATAGGATATTAGATGGTTTTTTGTTTCTATCTTCTAAATAACATAATTTAGCAATAATTAGTACATAACTAAAATTGTTGGTCACATTGTTTTCTATCGGGTGACCAAATCATATTGTTTTTATCACCAATATACGGACATTTATCGGCGTTATGATATGGTCGGCAGTCGCGAGCTACACATTTTTTAATAACGGTTAAATGTTAAAATTATTAAACCTATACATAAATGCTTAAAAATTAAAAAAGTTTAGGTTAGATTAAAAAACTTAAAAATGGTAAAAAAATTTTAAGCAATATTAAAGACTCAAAAGTAATCATAATGACCCCTTTCCCTAATTACATTCCGATTAACAAACAATATTTTTATATATACAGTTTTGTGAAGAAAAAGTTAAAAAACAAAACTATTAAATGTTATATCTGGAAATTGTATGTATGAATAAAAAATAAAATATAAATATATAGTTTATTATACATTATATATAATACAAAATATATTATAATAGTAAATATTACAATCAAGGTTAATTATTTATTGGCAATGTAAACATCAGACAATACATTAACGCGGCGGTCAAACAGGCTCACGAGTCGGTAGTCACGATCACATCACAACGCCGATAAATTGTTGTATATTGGTGATAAAAATAATATAATTTGATCAACCGATAGAAAACAATGTGGCCAACAAATTTATTTATGTACTAATTATTGCTAAATTATGTTATTTAGAAGATAGAAACAAAAAACCATTTAATATCATATATGAGACGTGTTAATGTCGGGCCAGTAACACCTAGCGCTGTTAGTACCTCTGGTCGCCACTTCGACACGGCAGCTACACGTGCAGCATATCCGCAAGCTCCAACCTGAGTAGATAACCGTGGTATTTACCTAATTCGACTATTTGTTATGCTAATTTTTTCAAAACCGTAATAAATATGAGTAATCGTATATGTTGTGTTGTTAATTGTTCTAACACATACAAGAATACTTCTAATGTTAGTAATACTTTCTGATTTTATCATTCTACTTAGAGTACAGGGAATATTCAAAATATTATAATTATCAATTAACATTTGATGTACAATTGGGGCTTCATCATTAATCAATAAACATTTATGTTTGTTTGGAAAAAGCTGATTAAGTCGTTTGCCTTTTTATATTTTTCTTCTCCAATTTTGGATGGTCTGCCCCATTGTTGTGGTAAGTCAGTCTTTGATAAACTTTCTTCATTATTAATATAATGGTATACAGCACATATATGTTTACATATACCCCCTGCTCCTGCAGGGCATCCACAATCTGTGCGGTTAACTGTTCTTAAATTATCAATCTAAAATTGTATAGAATATGAAATCATCAGTAGACATTCATTAACCATTCTAAAAATAGCTACTGTACTATCTATTCTACTTTGTACTTACTTCAAGGGTCACTTTCCAGGGGGTTAATGTTACTGAAGTCTGCCTTATAACATGTCCACTGATAATTGAAAAACCATTTGCTAATTTTAATTCTTGAATATTTTTTACGTGTCCACTTTCAAATAAATGCTGTCCATTATTATTTGGTAAATCAAATTTTAGATAAATAGTTTGAAATCCATATGTAATTAAAATGTCGCCCATATTAACACACACTACACACAATTAATATTAGACTAGAGCAGGGCCGGATTATGGTCATAATTTAAGGGGGGCTATTACTTTTATTGAGGCCTTTTCACCTAAAACAATTTCCTTTTTTTCTTCTGATTTATTAATTTGTAATAAATATAGCATTGTTTTTAAATAACATTTCCTTCTTATATTATATTATACATTTTTCGGCATATGCAATAAAAAAAAATATACACATATATTTTTAATCTTATATAATATTATGTTTGAAAAACTTTTTCCTGGATTTTTCCTGAGCAAATTTTCTTATAATATTTTCAAATGAAATATTCATAGTCAATTCATACTCTATTGAAAGAATAGATAGAGATGTCAGTCTTGATTCACCCATCATACAACGATATTTATTTTTAATTATTGTTAGTGCAGAAAAAGATGCTAATTGTATACATTTTTCTCGAATGGTTTCACTCATGGACGGCCACAATGCAGGATCTTTATTTATTTCCAACTCCGTCAATATTTTCTATTTACATGATATTAAATAGTATTAATATTTAAAATAAATATTTTAATTTAATTATGTTAAATTTACTTTATCAATGTTTGTATCAATTTCGCCGACGGTTTCATTCATTTCTGGCTCCAAAGAAGCATCTTTATTTATTTCCAACTCCGTCAATATTTTTTATTTGCATGATATTAAATAGTATTAATATTTAAAATAAATATTTTAATTTAATTATGTTAAATTTACTTTATTAGTGTTTGTATCAATTTCGCCGTCGGTTTTTTTCATTTTTGGCTCAAATGCAGGATTTTCAATTGGTTGAAAGAAATTTGACAATTTAGGAATTTTGGCTTCGTACTCATTTCTAATTTTCAGGGCTCTTCGTTTTGAAGCACCAGATTCATGTTTTCGGAAAGACATGATTATTAAATCACAATTATATATAACGTTTTAAAAGGAGCTTTAAATATTATATGATAATAAACTTAATAAAGTAATAAACAATCGGAAATCTCAAGCTAGCGTACTCTGCGGTCTAAGCTAACATAATCAGTACTGCACCTGCGGGCTGCAAAAGTACGTGTTTGT
This sequence comes from Diuraphis noxia, assembly GCF_037042655.1. Lineage (NCBI taxonomy): Eukaryota > Metazoa > Arthropoda > Insecta > Hemiptera > Aphididae > Diuraphis > Diuraphis noxia. Next base: position 55,592,954 of record NW_028301711.1, read on the forward strand.
CGTTCATCGAACGTGTAATGTACTAGATTTAAAAATAAATTTAACCGATTATATTTATCGCGTTGACGGATCGGCCGGAAACCAGTTCGATAACGACGATAACGAGTTGCAAGAAGCGACGACGACCACTGTACCTATTGGGTCTTGTGTGTCGGTAATGAAGTATCAAAGTCCATAGTCCATTTTCCATATGACATAAATTTAAAATTTATAAGTTATAATAATGTTTTGAAAAAAAATGAGTTGACACACTGTGGCCCCTTTCAACTTGCGGCCCGGGGCTATAGCCCCCCCCCCCCTAGCCCCCCCCCCCCCTAGATCCAGCCCTGGACTAGAGTAAGATATTAAATATTAGTTTAATATTATATACTATTATTATAGTTTAATCAATTTATAGTTTAGCTTCATTTACCGCACGTAAAATAATATCATAACATTAATGTGTACATTGACTACTTGTAGCGCTAGTAGTACGGCTGTACAATGTCTATACTCGGTGCGGAATAAGATCATGACCAGGCGGCGGACCGGTTAGCGTCCGTTACGCGAAGCCGATTTCTCATTGGTTCCCCAAACATTTGTTCACAGTTATATATACAAAGCCGGTTACTGCCTTTATGGTGGGCGGTGCGGTGGAGGAAGTTATTTCGAATGCGCGATTGGTCATGATCTTATTCCATGCCGAGTATACTTGTGTCCAAAAATATTATCAGTAGGTTAGTTGCGTCCCGCAAAAAAAGATTCAAAAAGGGTTATAGCCTCTTTGCGTCCCGTAATACCTTTTCTTATAACCTAATTCTTATTTTTTACATTTTGTCATAATAAAAAAATTCATATTTTTACATTTTGGCATAAAAAAAATTCATATATTCAATTCAAATAGTGAGATTTATTATACAGGGCGATTTTTTTATCATGAACCACTCATTATTTCAAAAAGTATCTATGTTTTTGAAAATATTTTTTTACAAAGTTTCATGTTGTTAAAAAAAACAACGTTTTTATAAAAAAATTATATTTTTTAATATTTTTTATCCTTATAATTTTTTAAGTTTTTTACTTTTTTGAATGGCAACCTAGAGTTTTAATTTCATATTCCAAAGCAGAATATTTTTCTAAGTATTTTGATACGTAAAAGTCGAATTTTGGACGAGTAGTTTATGAGTTATAAGTATTTAAAGTTTAGATTGGCGGAGTGGAGTGGTACGGGGTTACCCCGCAAAATGTTTGTCCACTACTCCGCTTGTCTAAACTTTAAATACTTATAACTCATGAACTACTCGTCCAAAATTCGATTTTTACGTATCAAAATACTTAGAAAAATATTCTGCTTTGGAATATGAAATTAAAACTGTAGGTTGCCATTCAAAAAAGTAAAAAACTTAAAAAATTATAAGGATAAAAAATATTAAAAAATATAATTTTTTCATAAAAACGTTGTTTTTTTAACAATATGAAACTTTGTAAAAAAATATTTTAAAAAACATTGATACTTTTTGAAATAATGAGTGGTTCATGATAAAAAAATCACCCTGTATAGTATAGTTTGTGAACTATCGATTTTAGTGACACGATATTATTGACTTGAGTGATTTTAGTAGTAAATATCGATAGTAATTATATAACCGGTTTGCGTCAGCAAAACGGGATCCAAGTTACCGGTCATTTTTACTACGTGTAAAATATACCTTTTTTTGGGACGCAAGTAACAAGCAGCCACTAAATCGTTCCTTATTAATTAAAAAAAATTAATTAAGCGAAAAGAACTTTTATCAGATTCCGTCGAAATAATCGGGGAGTAATGAAATATGACACCAAAGCAGCACAAGTGCTTTACGGGTTATGTAATTGGGAATGTATAAAGAAATTCGATTTTTCTATAAATAGGTTAAAGGAAATTAAGGTAGACCAAATATCGTAAAGGAAAATATGAGAATATTAGACATAAAACACGAAGTAGATAAGGGGCACGGCACATAATAAAATTAGAAAAATCAGTGATGTCTCTGGTTAACTTAACCAACACAATATTTCCTCGAATAGACACTAATAAATAGTTTACAGCAGCGTTTCCCAAATACCGGGTCGCGACCCATTATCGGGCCATAAAAAATTTAATAGTGGGTCGCAACATTTAATTAAATTCTCATATTAAATTTGTTATTTATCATTTTTGTTTGATAATTTAAACTTTTAAGTAAAAATAAATTCATTATTACAAATAACTATTATTTAAAACATAAATAATAATTATTGAGATTATCAACTAGGCTTCATGAAAAACCCGAATAGTATGACATTCGCCGTATCTATAAATACATTATAATAGTAACAAATTAATGCTACAAGCGTCGTTGATTGTTACGGCACTAATCCGTTATCCGTTATCTACAAATGAATTACCGATATAGGCATATTATAGCGATGGCTAAATATTGATTTCAGTTCGAACATTGGTGTCTAACGACGCACGTCTATGACGAGTTATTAAAATTGTAACACGTATACGTGTATTATTTTCCCATGTAAAATATTTAAAATCTAAATATAGGAGAACTATTTTGGGAAATTATTTGCCACGAATTAACTTGACGGAACACCTCAGCTACGTTTATTTATAATGGATAAGTGGTTAATAAAACCAAGTACCGGTTCAATAAGAAACAACAACCAAGAGTTGAGTGATGTAAGTAAAAGTTCTAATATTGGTTCTAATAAATGGTCATCCGATGTGCAAAGTAATTCTCTTACGAAAAAAAGGGGGCCTGGAATCTACAGTATTTTGAAAATTACATTCAATTTGGCTTCATCGAGGGCGATGATAACAAACCATTATGTGTAATATATAATGCAGAACTTTCAAACGAGTCCACGAAGTCTTCAAAGTTGAAGAGGCATTTAGAATTGAAGCATCCTGAATACAATGAAAAGCTTATAGATTTTTTCATTAACAGGAGAAGAAAATTAAAAAGTGCCAAAAAAATATGACTTCAATGTTTTCACTTAGTCCTCAAACTAAAAACCTTGTATTGGCTTCTTATGAAATATCAAAATTAATTGCTTATTTATTTATTTATGCATATGACACATCGGCTTTTATACATACGAAGAGTTATTATTTTGTAAATCGCTGCCAACAAGAACAGCAGTAGAATTATTTAATTTAATCAATATATATATATTATTGAGAATGGCATTGAATGGAAAAAATATGTGGGATTGAGTAGCGATGGAGCACGTGCAATGTCAGGTATTTGTACTGGACTTTTTCCAAGAGTAAAAGTTGTAGCGCCGGAATATGTATGGGTTCATTGTAGTATTCACAGAGAGGCATTAGCGGTCAAAAAAATGCCATTGTCTTAAACTAAAAAGATGCAAGAGTGTGTAAAATTTATAAATTTTATTAAATCTCGACCATTAAACTCGAGAATATTTTCTGTTTTGTGCAATGAAATGGGGAGTGATCATGAACATCTTCTTTTACACTGTGAGGTGCGATGGCTATCGAGAGGGAATGTCTTGAAAAGACTAATCGAATTGAAGGAAGAAGTTTCGGTATTCTTAGAACAAAATCCTCCAACATCTAAAGATGAAATATTTGAATTTAAAGACAGATTTCATGATGCTAATTGGTTAGTTAAGGTAGCCTACATTTGTGATGTGTTTGATTTTTTGAATAATTTAAATTTGGCACTTCAAGGTGAAAATGTGACAATATTTAAAGTACAAGAGAAGGTGGAAGCTGCAACAAAAAAACTTAATTTGTGGTCACGTCGCATAAAAACAGGAAATTACGAGGCTTTTACAATGCTGACAGCATTTCAAGAAGAGAATAACGTAAGTTTCATGCCACACGATATATCAGCTCTTATTCAGGAACATTTGCAAGGACTGGAAACTAATCTAAAAGAATATTTTCCTCTAATTAACAGTAACAAAGCATGGATAAGGAACCCATTTTCAATCAATATTGAAATAACTTTTTTGGACTTAAATGTTCAATCATTAATTGAAATCTCGTGTGACACGGCACTCAAATATAAGGAACGGCCATTAATAGATTTTTGGTTATCTTGTCGTCAAGAGTACTCAGTTGTAGCAGAACAAGCGATAAAATTTCTAATGCTTTTTGTCGCGACCTATAAGTGTGAAGCAGGATTTTCAACACTCGTGTTCCTGAAGAATAAATACAGGAATCGGTTGGAAGTTGAACCAGACTTGAGAATAAAATGAATGTTATTTCCAGAAAACTTGGAGTTCCTAGTTAAAAATAAACAACTTCATACTTCTCACTGATAGTAGTCAACTAATACAATTAGTAACTATATTATAATTATTACATTGTATAGTTTCAAAATATAAATTAATGCTTTAATTTTATTATAAAATTCTATGTAGATATTCAAATGTGTTTTATTTTGCCTTTTATTACACAATTATAAACGTAAAATATAATTTTCAATCGTGACCTTGTGAAACAATTAATTGATATTACGTAATACCTTGGTAGACATGGATTGGCGTTTCGTGGACATCGTGAAGGATGGTGTGAACAAAATAAAGGAAACTTTGAAGATCTTATTATACTTATTTATAAATATTTGCCTCTTATGGCTCAGTATATAACTGAAATTAAAATACAAAAACACAAAAGTAAATGTTCATTTATCTCTTAGAGAAAACAAAATTTATTAATTGATACAATTTCTGAATGTATAGCAACATTCATATAGATGAAGAAATAGTTGGTACTAGGTTTTTCAGCATATCAATCGATATTACTTTTGACATATCGAGAAAAGATATGTTCAAAACGATACTATCAAAGAACGGTTTATTGCTATAAAAGAATTTTCAAACCCATGACGAGTGGATTTAGCTGAATTTTTTTATAGTGTTGGTACCGATCACAATTTGGATTGGAAAAAATATTTAATCGGGCAAGTTTATGATGGATCAGCAAGTATGCGTGGGCAGTATACTGGTTTACAATCAATTATTAACGAACAAAATACAAGTGCAATCTATATATGGTGCTGGGCCCATAGATTAAATATAGTAGTAATTGATGCTGTTTCATCGGATAACAATGTTATGGATTTATTTGGAAATTTGGAAGAAATTTTTGATTTTATTTGTTCGATTAAAAAAAGAGTTTCTTTATATGTAAAAAATTAAAACAAATTTAATCCAAAATTATCTATTAGAAGATTTAAAAGAGTTAATACTACAAGTTGGATGTCACATTGCTATGCATTATGCACTATACTCAAAACATTTAATGCTTTGATTTAAACACTTCAAGTTATTAGAGATACGGAAGGGCCAGAGGACAGACGATGTGGCATCACTTCCAAAGGTTTACATAAATACTTTACATCGGAAATATTTTTGTTAACAGCTTATAGCTTTGAAAGTATGTTTAAAATTTTAGATAAAACATCTCAACACTTGCAAAGTCCAGATTTTGATATTTAATGTGCTACCCTGCTTATAGAAGACAATTTGGAATCCTTAAATAAACTTGGGACAAATGAATTATTTAATGAAATCACTGTTCAAACAAAAAAGTTCATTATATATAGTGATTACGAGTTTACCTTTACCTCAACAGAGATCTTGTAAGCGAAAACAAATGGCTGATGAAAACGCTAGAGATGAAGTGATAATTCAACCTATACAACATTTTAAAGTTAACACATACTTTTCAGTTCTGGACTATATAATTACTCAATTAACAGAAAGGTTCATCGGTAACAAAAATACTTCATCAAACAACTCAAAAAGTCCTGATAAAATTATCCTTGGTTTATTAAAAGATATTAGTCTTTTGTCTAAGAAAAGGTTGAATGAAACGAAACAAAATACTAAACATTTTCCAATAAATGTTTTTAATGCTTTTGGAAAAATTTTTCAAAATTTATTCAACCAGACAATGCTAGACATGAGTATAAAGAATTTTGTAACTATTTTGAAGTATTGAAAAAATGTGAAAATTTGCCAAATATACTTCACGATAATAGAGATAAAGCAGTTTGATTGGAAGATTTTGATATAAATCAAGAGGAGGATTTGGATTTGGAAAATTACAACAATTTAATTTTAAAAAAAGATAAAGATAATGATGCATTAGAAAAAATCATAAAAATCATGGAAGTCTTATTTTGATATACAGGTTTAATAAAATAAATATAAATACAATAATAATATTTAAAATATATAAATTTATTTTATCTAAATTGAAATACTTTAAAAGAATAATTTGTTATTTGGTTAATATTAAATTAACTGTTATGTATACATACTTTTTGTTTCAGATTATATTGCAATCATGGTTATCTTAAAATGTTTCCAACAATATTTACCATGTACAAAACTGCATTAACATTACAAGTGGGAAGTGTAGAAACGGAAAGAAGTTTTTCCAAACTTAAAATTATTAAAAACAGACTTTGTTCTACCTTGTCCAATGACAGACTAGAATCACTGATGAGGATTAATTGTGAACACGATATCGATATTGATTATACGTGTGTAATTGATAAATTTAGTTTAAAATCTTTATCGTTAATTAAAAATCTTACATTTTATTTTTATAATTAAGGTGTATGTTATTTTTAGGGAACGGATTTGAATGCAAATTTCATTTTTTTCTGAATGTCCGAAAACATTGGTTTCTAAGAAAAAAGTTCATTTCATACATCAAAGAATTAAAAAATGTAACTTTTATTTTGCTTTTTTAAGACTTTAATGCGTTTTTAAAGCATTTTTTGAAATTTTTAGTGCATTTTGTGGCTTTTAAGTCATTTTTTCAACATTTTTTACACATTCATACTAAAAAAAGGCGGGTAAGTCGTGGATGTCGCTCTGCTGTACAGTAGAAATTATTGGTAATAAGTAAACCGAACTAGGTAAAAAGTTAGAAGCTCACATCTAGTGGAAACGTATAGGTAACTCGTATGGCATAATTGATAATATGCAACGATAAAAAAGGCGGGTAATTCGTGGATGTCGCTTTGCTGTACAGTAGGTTACAAGTGGGTTACCGTAATGGATGGAATTAAATTTGAATCCAATGATATTATATATTGTATACGAAAAACGATTCTGATCGAAGACGGTTTATCTGTCAGGGATATATTATAGATTATTAAAAATTTTCAAATCTTAGATTTAAAAAGAAAATTTTTTATGAATTTCTAGTTTGAAATAATTTGCGAATTTTCGTGATTTTTGTGATTTTTATATATGTTGTCAAAATTCAAACTTTGAATGCTTGTAAATAAAAATTGTGACTACGCATTTCTTTTATTTTTCAATTCCTATTATAAAAATATAATAGGTGCTATGTATTAAATTTTCAAATCTTAGATATAAAAGGAAAATTTTTTATGAATTTCCAGCATAAAATAATTTATGAATTTTCGTGATTTTTACGTATGTTGTCAAAATTCAAACTTTGAATCCTTGTAAAAAAAAATTGTGACCATGAATATATTTTATTTTTCAACTGCTATTGTTAAAATGTGTTAAAAGCCTTGTACTAAATTTTCAAGCTTTTCTACAGAACAAATAAATTTTTATCGATATTTATAGAAAAAAAAAAAAAAGTTGAAAAATTAAAATGTCAGTAAACAGTTCAAAACAAATCTAAATATTTTGAAAATGTTATAAAATATTGAAAATATCTATATAAACATTCAGTGAAAATTTAAAGTATCTGCGGTCATTTGTTTTAGACTTTTAGAGTTACACCAAAATAAGAAAATCACTGAATGTGAAATCCAGTGGAAATCCAATATTGTAAAAATTTAAATTTCAAATGCTTATAAAAATTTAATTTGAATTTCCGGTGGACTTTTTATTTGCGATAAAGATTAATAAACTTGTAAGGAATCTTGTATTAAATTTTCAAATCTTATATTTTAAAAGAAAATTTTTTATGAATTTCTAGCATAAAATAATTTAAGAATTTTCGTGATTTTTACATAATATGTTGTCAAAATTCAAACTTTGAATGCTTATAAAAAAGAATTGTAACTATGGATTTATATTGTATTAAATTTTCAAGCTTTTCTACCCAACAAATACATTTTTATCGATATTTATTTTTAAAATACTAATAATAATCGAAAATTGCATATACCTAAAATAGTTCAACTGAAGTCGAAATCTTTTGAAAATTGCATGGTGGATAGAATATACTTATATAAACATTCGGTGAAAATTTCATGTATCTATGGTCATTTGTTTTAAAGTTACACCAAAAACCAAAATTGATTTTGTCAAAAAATGAGTGTGCGTAAAATTTCCCGTTTTTCCCTTAATTTTTAGTTTGTTTTTCTCGATTATTTAGAAAAATATTAAGAATTTTTTACTTTTGACCCCCCCCCCTCTCCAAAGTACCAACTAGATTCACTTTCTGATCAAACGACGTACTGAAGTCAAAAATCGAAGCACTTTTAATGCCCCAAAACGTGATGACAGACACAAAAAAAAAAAAATTAAAACACATCATGGTAAAATAAATACATTCATCGCTCCGCTCAGAATCTAAAAGTTATAAAATTGACGAGAAATCACAATTTATCATTAAAAAGGCAGCAACAAACTATATGTATATAGTAAACAAAGCTTGATATAATGAAAACCTCAGTGTAACGAATGATGCAGCTGTCGTTTTCTTAAAAATATCGTGATATAACGAACAATTAAATATCTTTTGGTCCACTTGATACAACTAAGTTTTTTTGGCGAAAGCTATCGTGATGTAACGAATTTTTATAGGTTTGAAGCTCCCTATTACGAATTTTTAATTTTTATTGGGATAAATTACATTTCTGTTAGTGTACAACGGTCAATGGCTTCGACAAATATATGTAATATAATTAACTTGCAAGGTATTAAAAAGTTTGTGTAACGATTACCATGCAATAATGTGCTAATTTATTTAATATATATTATGTAATATGATCTTACTATATTAAGTATTGTAACGATTTACAGATTACTGACTCATCATTTATGTCGCGCTCGCCGATTTAGCTTAGGTTAACAGAACACAGGAACGTAGACTCTACGATCTATTTCTTCCTTTTCAAAAAATTTGCTTTCTTCATTGTTCAAATAACTACTAATATGTGTGGCAGAACTCTTCATAGATTCTGATAAGCTATCAGATTCCTAGATAATTTAGTGAAAAATTAAGTAAAATTTAGTAGAAAAATGTATGAATACATTTTAGTCATACTAAAAAATTATCTGGTTTTTGCTTTTCAGATATTGAGGGCTGGTGACTCATTTTGTCATCATGTTTTTAAAGCCTTCACACAACAGTACCGAGGTGTCAAATATGATATTTGATTGTGCTATTCGATAGGGAATTTTATTTTCTTATTTTGGTCATACTGTTACAGTTGCCTCATGATATATTTTATCAATAATAGTTGTTATTGTTATCATTTTCTATCGATCGATGTGATTCATTAAAACGTATTTTTCGAACATCAATTTCGGTAAGTTTTACTTATTTTAGAGCTTTAAAAAAAATATTTTTGAATTCTAAGTGTATTGATTAACATAATTTGTGCATTTGAACCTTGATATTATTCGTTAGAAACGAAACGTGTTAGATATTACATCATGATCCCAAATAAGATCACTGGGCTTATATGTAATTAATAATTTTTTTTTTTATATATACATAAAATCCCAGTGATTTAGTTTGGCATCATGTATGTTTTTCGTTATTATACAAAGTTTTTTTGTATTCAATTTCAGTTTTTTATCAACATGTGTCACAAACGATTAACTGACGATGAAATTGCAAACTTTTTATTAGTTGGTGATTTGTCAGACATTGAGGAGCTGGATGAAGGGTTTGAAGTTAATGTAGATAATTTAGATGAAGTACTTGAATTAATGACAGAGGAAGAGGATATTCAAGAAATACAACCTCCTAATAACCCACTTCCAGATATACTAGAACTAGTCTTTTTACAAGAAAATGAAAACGATAACGATCTCGAGTATGACTGGAGTAATATTCCTTTAGGATACTCTAATTGGACTAATAACACTTGGACTACATCATACCCAACTTGCACTTCCTCATTACCAGACCCCCCTATAGAAAATCTATCTCCACTTCAATATTTTAAGTTTTTTGTAGATGACAATATATTTCAAAATGTTGAACAAACCAATTACTATTCATGTCAAGTAACTGGATCTAGTATTAATACAAATATATCAGAAATGGAGCAGTGTATAGGTATTCATTTTTACATGAGCATTGTAAAAATGCCAAGTTACAGAATGTTTTGGTCAAGACAAACTACATTTACTATGATTTCTGATACCATGTCCCGCAACAGATTCGATAAATTGCGCACATATTTTCACTTGAACAACAATGATAATATTGTGCCCAGGGATAATGTTAACCATGATAAATTATTTAAAGTTCGCCCATTTATTGAGGCTGTAAGAAATAACTTTAAAAAAATTAAAATCGAAAAATATAGTGCGATTGATGAAATTATAATACCATTTAAAGGTCGATCAAAACTAAAACAGTACATCAAAAATAAACCTCATAAATGGGGCATTAAAATGTTTTCTATTGCATCAAAAAGTGGAATTGTTCATGATTTCGAGATATATGTGGGAAAAGGCACAATTCAAGAATCACATATGGGTCTTGGTTTAAGTGGTGACATTGTTATGAGACTGTTGGATTGTGTTCCTAAATTTGAAAACCATAAGGAAGCATTTGATAATTGGTTTAATTCTTATGCTCTCCAATGTCGTTCAAATTTTGCTGGAACACAGTGTATTGGAACAGTCAGGGCAAACAGAACAGGAAACTGCAAGTTTACAAGTGATGGAAATATGAAGGTAAAAGGACGTGGAACATATGAATATAAAGTTGACACCACAAACAATATTTTTGGATGCAAGTGGTTTGATAATAAATTTGTACACATGTTATCTAATTACATGGGTGCTGAACCAACTGATATTGTACAAAGGTGGAGTGTATCAAGTAAAAAATATGTTCCTGTTGTAAGGCCAGCATGCATCAAAGGATATAACAATTTCATGGGGACAATAGATTTACATAACATGTTAGTAGAACTCTATAGAACAGAAAATAAAGTAAAGCGTTATTATTTGAGAATTGTACATAATCTGTTGGACATGTGTGCTGTGAATGCATGGTTATTGTATAGGCGTCACTGTAAACAATTAAATATTGTTAAATATAAAAGTATGTTGCAATTTAAGTCAGATATTGCTGAAGGGCTTTTGCGGGCAGGTAAAGATAAGTTGAAAAAACAAAAAGGACGTCCATCACTAAGAACACCTACACCACCAACTAAAAGAAGAAGACTTTTTGCTTCCCGCTCAAGTGAAGACGTTCGGTTTGATAATGTTGATCATTGGCCGAATCCCACAGATGAGAGACAAAGATGTAAGCATTATTCAAATTATTCACGTATGAAATGCATAAAATGTGATATATACTTATGCTTCAATAAAAATAAAAACTGTTTTCGTTTGTTCCACACCAAATTGTGATATAAAGAAAATATGATCTCATAAGCAATTACCTATGTCATTATTAAAAAATAAGTTGTTTTTTTATGATTATTTTTATTATATTATACAATATGTCTATAATAAGTTGTTATATACAAGAAGTCTGAAATTTTATTTATGTTTTATTTAAAAAATAAGTTGTTTTTCTATGATTATTTTTATTTTATTATACAATATGTTTATAATAAGTTGTTATATACAAGAAGTTTGAAATTTTATTTATGTTTTATTATGATTTTATTTATGTATAAAGGGTTAAAAAAAGTTATTTAGAGTTTTTTAAAAGTTGTTTTTATAAACTGTTTTGTTGCAAGTTGTTTTTTTATAAATTGTTTTGATATACAGGAAGTCTGAAATTTAAGTTTTATTTATGGTTTATTTTGATTTTATTAACATAAAAAAGTTATTTTATTATGAATAAAGATTTAAATGCTCAATGATCTGTTTTGACATCATGTATTTTTTGGTCCCAATTATCCACTTAACAAACATTTTTTTTCATTTTTATTTATTAAAACACTAATATGAAGAAGTGTCAAAAAAAAATTTATTGGTTTTGGCTGAATCACTGTGTGGTCCTGAAAGGGATATGACAGTTTGAACCAGCTGTTAATAAAAGCTTTTTATTTTTTTCTCTTAATCGAGCTGCACCTCCTTTTATTTTTTCTACGTTCATAATAGAAAATACTTAATACACCCGTAAAATTAAAAAAAAAACTTTTAATTATTAATGATAATTTATCAGTTGAATAAATATTTATAAAAACAAAAATATAAATTAATATTTATAGAAACTGAAACTACTAAACGGACTAAAATACTGACACTTGGCGGTTGTCGGGTTGTATAATATTAAATATTAAGCAAATATTATTATTATTTCACTTCTTTCTCGATCACGACTAGAGCAATCGTACTCTCGACGTACTAAAATTGGTGGTAGAATTTCTACCATAGAATACCATTTCTACCGTAGAAAGTAAGTGACAAGGTTAAAAATGTAAACAAATAATATTCTGTAGTGTTCTATTTTTAGACAATTTTTTCCCTTTTGATGGGAATTATATATCATGTTGTTTTCTTATTATAACGAGTAGAGAAACCGGAGCATGATAAGAAATCTATACCAGCATAATATTATACCCACAGATATTTATATATTCGATGGTAATAATATCATGTTAGAGAATAAAAAATATATATAGACATAATTATATTATTATTATTTTATATTATGTCTATGATATAACCACACAACCACATCGATCATTTTTGGAAATAAAACCCATTAATAACTATAATATTTATTATTTTTTTTTAAATACTGAAAAAATTTAAAATATATATATAATATATTAATATATAACACTTAGGTATATCGGCGCTTATATTTATTGTTGGCAGGCCAAAGAAGGCGTTTATAAAAAATGTTGGTGCAAATGTACACCCTGCACCCCCCTCCCCCCCAAATGACGCCCCTGACGTAGAGTACGAGCATATATGTATATTATAAAATATAGCCAGACATTTGAGTCTAAACCACAGACGTGTCCAAAACACATTGAAGTCTACCTTGTAAAAATCACTTAATAATTGTTCAGCTCGTGCTTCGCTATTCCTGTGATCTTCAATATACTACCCTCAAGAACAGAGTTACTCAGGTGATTGTGTACTATATACTATAGATATTATTCAGTTATTTAATAAATCTTGTTGTGCGTTACTATACCTATCGTGTTCCATTGTGTTAGTGTATGAACGCAGGTTATAAGTTCCTAGGACCTGTAAAATATAACTTAGGAAACTTTATTTGTATCGATCCAACAACCCGGGTCTCAAGACTGGTTCGTGTAGTAGGAATAGCTAACCAACTACTCCTTAACTGGATAGGATTTGGTATAAATATCGACAACCACTTAGTTTTGATAGACGAAAGAGTTGTGTTGCAGTATCTATATGTAAATAAATATTATTAGATTAAAAGTAATATGTATTTTTAGTGTGTTTATTTAAATTTTGATAAATCTTATTACAACAAATTTTGTTTGTTTGTGTTATCGGTACGTATAACAAATTTTGAATAAACAACTTTCTGTCTCGACATTTTTTCTCGTTTTAGACATTCATTATATCGTGAGTTTACTAAATTATAACTATGTACGAGTATATAATATTAGTTCTATTAATTACTTTAAATTATTATATTTTACTATTTATTCATATATTATTATATTTTACCCATTACCAGTGTTGTGTAATAGCTAAATTTAGTTAGATAAATGTATCTAGATAAAACAATCGCATTTTTTATCTTATCTAGGTAAATTACACAATTGGTATCTACCTGTCATCTAAATTAATTTATCTAGATTGTTCACGAGACGTAGTCTGAAAAATATACGAACATCATATTTTCTGATATTATTTTTAAAATTGTATAATATATTATATAATGAATTATACGTATATATATTTAGGTACCTAAATAGAATTATTATTGTCATTTGTCGCTAATGTGCACCACTTTTAAGAAATTAATAATAATAAGTGTATCGTTGATCGTCGATAGACGACAATAGATAGATTTATATAATAATATTAAATAATTTCAAGTCGAAGGTCTAAGAATAACCTGGTAGACGATAGTACTGGTAAGTGGGAATATTGGTATTATACCTAATAGTTTAAAAATACCAATAACTAATAAGAATAAACCACCAGCTCCACTCAGTCCACTCACCATTCACCAACAACCTTTATTAATTAACTACTGCAGTCTGCAAGTTATAAATATTTCATTTATTATTATTCATAGCCTATGGAAAAAGTATCATGCCATCACAATTGAGTATTGAGATATATAGTCATAACTCATAATTGTATTAATATTTTCTACAAACCTAATATAAAAAATAAAATTTAACAAATTCATGTTTTAAGAATAACATTTCTAAAAAATTTTTATCTCATTTTCATCTAGATAAAATTGATTTTATCTGTATCTATATCTAGATATATTTTGAGTTCATATATCTTATTTATATCTAGATACAAAAAAATTATCTAAGCACAACACTGCCCATTACTATGAAACATTGCTCAACTTGAAAAACACTATCACTCGTATGCACAGTCCGACACTTTAAGGGTCCCTTAAATCTCTTAGGTAACACTTAACTACGGGACACCTAGGTGGTACATAGCTGACACTTAATTTTTGGTTGCACAGTTGAAATTTAAGTAATCCGTAGCTAGGTAATACTTAATATTAAGGTATTACTTAAATATTATTATTTCTCAAAATAAATTGATTATTCCATGCTTATCAGTAATGATAATGATAATTATCGATGTTATCTGTTTGATTCTTATTAAAACGTAAATAACTTTATTATCCATTTATCCAACTGTTATTTCTATCGGATTCTGGAAGTACTTACTGTCACAGAATGGATTTAAAAGAAAAGAAAATGTTAAAACGTGAAAGAGGGCCAAATTGGGAAGAAGATGAAAAAGCAATATTTTTCCATTGCTACCAAAAGGTGGCCAAAGTTTTGGAAGATACAAAAAAAGATTTTAGCACAAACGGTAAAAAGAACCAAGCTTGGTTAAGTTTAATGAACGATTTTAACGCTCATTCTAATGTTAAAAAGGTAATTACTAAATATAACTTTCTACATAATTTTTTGCAGTTATATGTGTGTTATGTACATTGTACATAAAACATGTATGAAATTTACAATATAAAAATAGGTAGGTAGCCAGGTAGGTACCTAAGTTTCATAACATTGTACAAACTGTACTATACTACTATATACAAATATTCAGGTATGTAATCAACTTTCATCTAATAATTTTGAAATATTATTTAGTCTCTATTGAATAGTCACAGTAAGATAAATAAAAGTATGCTAAGTTTTATCCCACATAACATTTTTAAATATATTTCCAATTTCTAATAAACAAAATAACATATTCAAAGATTTCAAAAAAGACTAATACAAATAAAAAAAGTGTTAGACCTTTCAAAATGTTTCTTAATGATTTTAACTCTCATTCTAATGTACAAAAGGCAATTAATCTATATGAATGTGTATATTTACTTTATGTGTAGTGCGTAGGTAGTATAATTATTATACTTAGAACAATCTAATAATATAACAATAAATGTATGTAAGAAAATAAATACATACAAAAACTAGATAAAAAAATATTTATAAATGTACCTATTATAATTCTTAAAGAGAGAAATTAAAAACTTAAAAAAGTTTTGGGAGTCTGAAAAGGCCAAATCCCGTAAGTCTTTTACTACTGAAAGAAATGCAAGATTAAGCACTGGAGGTGGTTGCCTACCAGAACTACCTCAACCTCAAGATCCTGAGGTAGAGGAATTGATTGGTAGACCGCATATTGTGGAATGGACCAATAGTTTTGACAGTGATGGTGTTGCAATCTTACATTTGAATGGTAGTTTTATTGTCTTATATAATATAAATTTAGTTCAGTTCTTATAATAATATTTCACTATTAATTTTTTTTAAATATTTAGAAAGTGTGATAGACAATAGAGCTATTGGACGAAGTATAAATATTGCTGGTATGTATATTAGTAAAAACATTAAGAGGATTTCAGCACACTATTTGTTTTCTCTCTCTGATCAAAGCACAACATGAAAAATTACATTGAGCTGAACCAACCCTGTGTAATTAGCCCCTAAGTAATTTTTTTCTAATGTTAATAAAAACTAATTGATATTATAAATAGTCCAATTACTTCAAGGTTTGGTAAGATGAGGTAAGTGGAACTCAATTTAAAAATTCAACTTCATCTTAAAACTGAAATATATTTTAAGTTCTATAAAGTTAGTTTCACATTTTATTAACTATAAATACACCTATAATATTACTTATAATTTTTTTTTTTTGAATCTTAACGAACTGTGATAATTTAATTTAAAAATATTTTCAGATATCTTAACTTAATTATGTATTTATCCTGCTATCCTCCTGCCATTGTTTAAATATCCTTCATTTATCATTCCATTTAAAATTTTTATCAGTGTTAGAGAGAGAAAACTTTTCACCTAAATGTATTCATTAAATATATGTGTAATTATAAAACTAATATATTATAAGACATTATTAAAAAATGTAAAATATTAAACCAAAATAAATACTCTAGATCAGAATGATTCTATCACACAAGGGATCATGTTCACAGAAAATGAGGATACTGAAACTTTAACAACAAATGGTTCGTATGCAAAAATTATATTTGTAAAATATTTTACATTTAATATGTAAAAATACATATTATAGTTGTCTTCATTTTCCAGATGGTAATCCTATTGTCTTTACATTAAAAGAAGATTGCATAAATAAAGGTATTTGTATTTTGTTTTCAGTTTTGACATTTTGTATTATAAATAATATAATTTTGCATTAGATATTATTATATTTGATAACTTAGGTAGTTAGTCATCACTAATCACAGATTCAAAATTGTTAATATTAACAATGTCTATTGCCTGTTATCCTTAACATAGTAATGTAAAACCAGTACATAAAACACAGATTTTAATTTTCAATTAAAGTAAGTACCTAGTTCATAATCTATTTTTTTTTTAAATAAAATATTTGTTTGTATAGATTTATATAGTATTATAAATTATAATGCAGAAATTATAATTACAAAGTTTATAGTGTAAGTAATTACAATTGTTTTATTTCAATAAAATACTAATGACTATTGTATAATGTATATATAATAATACTATACTAATTACTAATATATTAAATTTGTATAATAATGTATTTATGTACCTATGATTTTGTATAGTTATATCTGATACTGGAATGGTTTCAAAAAATGTTAAAGGCAATAAAGCAGATAATATTTTTTATTTATTTTAATATTTTAACCTTTTCCTTAATTGTATTCCTTAAAATATTATGATAGAACCAAACGTAAGTAGCTTGTGTTATTTTTTATTACTATTATAGTGTGGTTCCAAAAAATTATCTTTTATATATTTTTACCTTTTTTTTTATGGGTTTTTTTAATTAATTAAATATCTTTTTTTAAAGAGTGGCATTTAATATTTATAGTTTTTATAATAATAGTTATACTATTAAAATATTCAGTTTCAAGCATGCATGTAAATGGTTTTATAGTAAATAAAAAAAAAATAATAATAATAAATAATATTTCATGGTTTTAGATTTTGAATCAAAAACTCACAATGCAAGCCACGGTTGCTAAGCGGTTGGAAGAAAATAAATTGTTTAAGCTTCAGTGTCAAAAGTTTGCTTTAGAAATCAAAAAATTAGAAGATTAATATTTAAATATATAATTTTATTACAATTTTATGATTATCTATCTTAATGTGCTTTAAAAATAATATATAGTTTACTTAACTATATTATTATGTTATACAATCAAAATTTGTAGTACTGTTGTTACTAGTTGATAATAAAATATAATATATACATAAATATCTAAAATAATTTATTTGTATAAAATCAATGTATTATTATATTATTACTAAATAAGTACATTTGATAGAACTTATTATTATTATTATTATTGAGGCTTATTAAATTAATTTATAGTTACTTAGATTAGGTAGGTATATAAAAATAGATCTAATTAAAATGTCTCATAATGTATGCACTTCTTGCTGCTGGCCCTAATAAATTATTTTCATCGTTATACTCTACATATTCTTCTTCTAAAATGTCTCCCTCCTCATCGCTATCGGCATTAAGATTATTTTGATATTTTCTTGAAATATTATGGAGCATAGCACAAGCAATAATAATATTTACTATTGTAGAAGGTGCATTGGCAAGACCCCTTTGAAGGCAAGGAAATTTTCTCTTCCAAACTCCAAATACCCTTTCAATAATATTTCTGGTTCTTATTTGAGCTTTGTTATATTTTCGTTCTGGTGGTGTTACAGGGTTTCGCAATGGAGTAAAAAGATATGTCTTACATGCATAACCTTTAAAAACAAAAATATATTTTTATAAATAAATAACCTTTGCAGTTAATCTAAAATAAACATGTATTAACTGTTAGCTAAATCATTTATAATTATATTCAGATTATCTTAAGTAAAAAAAAATTAACTACCACCATCTCTCAGCAATAAAATGTTATTTGTACGTTCATCAAAATATTTATTTGCGTAACTGCCACTAAAAATAAAACTGTCATGATAACTGCCTGGCCATCTAACTACTATATCCATAAACTCCATTGATGGACCACATATTGCCTATAGAATAATTTAAGGAAGTTAAATAAATATTGTTTGCATCTGTATCTGTGATATACAGCATGTATAATACATATTTTAATGTAATGCATTATACATCAATATGTTATATATTATTAGTATAAAAACTTACCTGGACATTTAAAGAAAAATAACCCTTTCGGTTTCTAAAGACTTCTGAATCCTGACCACCTGGGTTTTGAATTTTAATGTGGGTGCAATCAATGCACCCACCGATTCCAGGCATTTTGTACATTTTATAAAATTTATCCTGTACAACTTTCCATTCATCTAAATTTTTAGGAAAATGTACGTGATTTTTTGAATTACTAGCCACAATTTTTGATAAACGAGTTATTATTCTAGAAACTGTTGATTGGTGAATCTGCCTTAAATCACCATTAACAATCTAAAAATTGCAGACAGTATTATATGTAATGTAAGAGCAGTAAAAGGTTAATAAATTATTATATATGGTGGGAACAAAAAGCTCGAAAATATTTATAGAGACATACTTGAAAGTTGGATGTTCCATAAAACCTCAAAAGGGTTAGAAGCTGAATTAGTGGGGGGATCGGTAATCCACGATTGTTCCGCCTATCTTGAATGTCTATTATTGGCATTAATATGTCTTTTACTATTTCTTTTGAGAACCTAAATTATTTTGATATTTATGTATAAAAAAATATTGATAAAAACAAATGTTATTTTATTTGTCAGGTTTTCCTGTTTCCTTTTATTTATTTTATTTTTTTATTTTCACAAATTTCACCCCATCGAAAATTCTTAAATATACGTACCTTTGCACTATAAAAATATTTGAGTCTAAAATAATTTAAAAATACATAAAACACCTACCGATATCTTCCATAAAACTCCAGTGGAGTATATACTTCCATAGGGTTTGTATTGTCTCTTATATATTTTCTTATGGGTACTTCTTCTTCATCCGCGGCAAATTGTATGAAATCAATTAGCTCAAATATATCGTTCATGTTATATATTTGTAATTAAAAAAATTATGTTTGTTGAAAGAAAACAAATTTAAAAACGATTATGTAACAGAAAAATTAGTGATGTCTTTCTATCAAAATGACTGATATCAAAGTTACGGGCCCGCTATGGGCAGTTAATCCAGTACTTAAATTTAAGGAGTCCTTAAGTGACAGCTATCCCATAACTATGACTGTGCAACCCAATTTTAAGGGACTATGCTTAGGTGACACTTAAATTAGTTTTAAGTAACACTAAAATGACTGTGCATACGGGTGTATATATCTTGATCATCATAAAAAACCACAGCAAATTGACCAATATTTAATATGACGTCTTAAAAATACTGTGCAGATTATTTACGTAATTGTTTACGACGTTTAACCATTAAAATCTTCGATATAAATTTGAAACTGCTCTCGCGTTATATAATTCAACGTTTTATAATACTCGTATCTCGACCGGTGATTCACGATTCCTCAGGTACTTTTTAATTTACACGATTGATTCTGCACAAAACTAATTTGCGAAGTTGCTGATTGCATTAAAAAAATTATTTTAAAAATAAAATAGTTGATATTAATATTACATTTAAGTCATATTTTAACATTATTTTGGTTTATCCCCAAATACTAGTTTGTCTAAATACTGATTACAGCCCCCCCCCCACATCATATTTTGGCCCCAGTAAAGAACTAAATCCGAGCCCCTCTAAAATAACAATTAACTTTGAAATATTTTTCTAATACATATTGAAGTAATTATTTGCATGAACGCCAGGCTTCTCGAAAGTCCGGGCCCTGTACAATGGTTTCTTCTGAACCCCCTCCCTTGTGGGGAACCTCACTGAATAGTCTACAGTGTATTACATGTATTTTATATGAACTCATCAGTTATCTGTTCGATACCCGTTCGTACATATTTTGCGTTTTTTACTTCAACAATAGAGTTTATAATATATTTGATATTTATGCATACAAATTAAACTTGACGTACGTTACCCCAGCCCCCCCCCCCCCCCCCCCAATTTGATTTTTGCAATTTTCTTTGCGCCAGTAATTAGTTCTCAATTCCTGCCGATTCCTGCCGCCAACCCGGGAATTCCTGCTCTAACAGTTTTCCCGGAAAGTCGAATTTTCCCCTGGTGGGGCTGGGGTAACGTTACTCTAAATTTAACTTTACAAAATTTTTTTTGTGCCAGTAATTAATATTCAAATCGATAATACAGGATAATATGAAATATTATTGGCGTCATTTCAGTTTTTGTTAGACTAGGGCAACATCTCACAGATTCACCACCCAACATTTTTTTTACGCACATATTCATATAGCACAATAATTCTTATTTGTATAAACTATAAAGTACCCACTTTTCTGAATTCCATTGGTTAAAATAAAAATACTATTCTATTGATACGTACCTTAAGTCAGATTGATTATTATGCTTTACATATTATTATAATAAAACAATTTAAAAGGAAATTTATATTCTATTGGTTAGTTTTTTTTAAACTGTATTCTTCATCTAATTTATAAGTCCAAGATGTCAAAAGACAACCAGGTTCTTAATATTTTGGAAATTTAGAAAATGTAGAATGTAGATGTTTTAGTGTAAAAAACATTTAATCCATAAGTCATAGTCATTATACTAACATTTTCAGTATTTATAGTTACATTATTGTTTGATTTCTATACCTAGGTAAGTTTTGACTTTAAAAAATATTAAAAATGTATAATATTGTTATATTTTAAATTAAGTATTGTTCTTTTACATAATGCTTTTTATATTAAAAGTAGGCAACTGACCTAATTTATATTAGTTAATAAATAATTCATATATGTTATTTTTATCAATATCATTTTTTCTAAACCTGAAACTTAAAAATATTGACCACAGATTTCAGCTTGTGACAGTTGTTTTTTAAAAATTCAAGAATTTTGGATGTAAGTAAATATAACTACACAAATAATAAAATAATATAAATACAAAAACAAACTCAATTTTATTAAATTAAAAAATTCTCTCCTTGAATAATTAAAATAACAATATTCTTTAAACAGAATAAAATAAAAATTCGACCGGAACTATTGTCTGCTTTTTCACTTGGACAGGAATTTTCTTGAGGTCATCATAAAGCTCCCAATTTTTAGATCCTCTTTTTATGTATGTTGTATAGTGCCAAACAGAATTTCTCAATGAACTTTTAGGGCGTTGAAATACCAAAACACTTCTAAATTCATATACTGTGGATTTTACTGTTATTAATTTTGGTATGTCACACAGCTTTATCTTACAAATGGTTGCTGCCTCACTACTGCGTTGGCTGGAAATGGCATCTTCACCTATTTACATATTTTAACACATAAATTAAACAATTATTTAACATATATGCCAATCAAATATTAAATTGTTATAAAAATAAATATATATTATTTACCTTCCCAAAGAAGAATATCAATGAACATATGCATTTCCGAAATGTCAGTAGTGACTGTCTTAAGACCTTTGCAACCATTATGGCCACAAATTAAAAAGTCTTTTTCTAAACGCTCATCAAAGACATTTTGTAATTTAGAAATATTATCGTCATCATTGATATTTTTACACACTGGACAGTTAGAGATTTCTTTTGCTGATGGATACTTCTCCATCAAAGAGTCAATTAAATGGCCAATAGTAGCTGTACATACAAATAATGTAGTGGCATATTCCATTTCTTTTATTTCAATAGTTAGTTAAGTTGTTTATAATTAAATCGGCTCTATACGAATATGATGCAGATGTTATTCCAAAATTTAAAATTTTACAAATAAAGTTTATAAAATCAGATTTTTCTGAAATATTCAACATTTCTGAATATTTTTTACTGTCACAATATGATACCTAAATTAAAAAAAATTAAAAATTAAATTTAATATATTATTTCTAATAAAGTGTAGGTATTATTTTTTTTTTTTTTAGGTATTATTATAACTTAACTACATGTATAGTTTTATTTAAATAACTATTACGTATATAAACTTTGTTAAAGATATTATATACTTATTTTTAAAGTATATTCTTAAATATTGGGTTAAATTTTGTACGATATTACCAACTCATTATTATAAATTATAATATAATATAATATATTTTAATAAATATTCACGATATAATTATTTAATATTTTGAATCAAACATAAGATTGCATACCATGATAAGTGATGCCAATGAGTCAAATGCGCAAGTGTTATTAAATATAACTCTCCCTGAAAATACATTTGTTCTGCAACCTTTTAGTTCCTCAAACCTTGATCCATTTTTTAACACTGGCAGTGTTTTCTTATTATTTGACTTGGTCAGGGTCAAATATCATAAATGGGGAATGTTGAAATGCTATGTATCAGTTTTTTACAATTAGAACATTTATTTGCACCAACTTTTGCAAGATTTCCTAAAAATGTGAAGGAATGAATAAAATAAAATTATTAAACAGAAATTTAAATCTCAAGTTGGGAATTGTATAATATTCTTAAAATTAATTTTTAAATACAATTGTATAATATTATATACAAAAATTATTATTTTTTTTTTTTTAAATAAGCTAAAACAACAATTTTACAATCAAAAAGATTCCTGTTTCTTAAGAGGATCCACACCTGCATGTGTTGTCTCCGTCTTACAAACGCCTAAAATTGCAAATTGTACGTTCTGGATAATCGATTTAGCTCTGTTATGATGATTATTGGAGCACATTTATCAAACTTAGAAGTAAGAATATTATCCTTGTAGGTTTTTTTTTATATTTTAATTTTTAGACAAGTTATGAGTATTTTAAAATAGTAAATTGTTGAAAACGTACAATTTGTTATGTTATGCACTTAAAAAAAAAATTTGTGTTGTCATTTGAAGACTTGGGGACAAAACATTGAAAACATTCGGGTCTTTTGAATTAACATTATTAATATTAACTGTTATGAAGTTAAACTATAGAACAATTGAAGAATTAAACACTGATCTGTATATTGTATTAATTTTTACCTGTAATACATAATGAACATTTGCTCTTTGGAATATATAACATATCATCAGAATTATAGTCTACCAAGGTTTTTTCATATGATGAAGAAGACGACTTATAGTGACGATGTATGCCATACATCGTCATCATTACATCGGATTAAAACTAGAGATTGCGTCGGTGTTTTACTTAGAGTTGCATCTCCTGTTGTTACTTCTAATTCTGGGTGTGGAATTGACTCTTCGTGGTTTTCTTCATCATTTGGGGAAGATACCGGTGTATGATATTTAGCTGCTCGCAACATAGAGGAGCTTTTTAGTGACATTATATGATTTTCTAAAAATCGTTCTAAGTTTGTTGGCAAGTCTATGTGCTTTAATGTCACGGTCTTTAGTTTTTTTAAAACTCGACTCAACAGCTGCTGAGCTTGATACTTCTTCTCCATACCCAAAAATCGGTACCATAACTCCCGACCATAATGGTAATAGCTTGGTGCATTTAATTAAAAGTGGAACTAAATTTGGTAAATATAACGGGTTGATTCCGGGTCCTTCTTTAATGAGCATTTTACTTTCGTTATAAATTTCATTCACCCACGATTAAAAAGGATTTTCAAATAACTCTAACCCTTCATTCTGCCGTTCGTATTCATCTTCGATGATTCGTCTTGCATCATCCTCACATTCTATCATGGCGATTAATTCATCAAACTGAGTTTGAAAATCAATAACACCCAATGATGTAGGTAGTTGAAATCAAATTTTTTCGATGTTTTTCACATAGAGTGTCTTCGCCATGAATATCAGTGCCATCGGTTTCATTTGTGAAGACTACAAACAATGATAGAAAAATTGACCACATTTCTGTCAGCGACTGGCTTTGAATTAAAAATCCCATTGCTCGAAGAATTACTTCTCGAACTCTTCGTACATCAGATTTTAATAGTATCCATTTGCTAATAGTCTTTATAAAATGTGCAATATATACTCGAACAAAGCATCTGGGAACCCAATAAGATTTCAATAGAACATCTCCATGTAGTAGACTTGCACATGCTTTAACATAATCTTGGAAGGTCGAGTACTGTGTAAAACATTTTACAATGGCAGATAAAAGGGCTAAAGATTTATCACAAACTGTTAGTTTTGGAATAGGTATATCACTGCTTAACCAATTAAAAAGCCAATTTGAAATTGCCACGTTTGTATGTTGTTCGCTCAGCATATTTGTAGCAGTAAAACTATATTTTTTTTTTATCGTCATAAACAAGACCTTCGTATAAAAAATAGAATTAGTTTTCACATAATTCAATTTTTTAAGCGGTTTTACAACTGAACCGGTCGCATCAATTATTAGCTTTGGATATCTTACACTGCGGCAATATTGTCTGTAAATATTAATTTGTTCAGAACAGAAGTAATGCACAAAAAATGGATTACATCCAATATCATGTAAAACATTATTATATTCCTCTTATTTTGCCATGAAAACTAAGGGAGTTAAAATATCTACATGTCGTCATTCAGATGCTAATTTTCCAGACTTCAAAGCTCACAAGGAATTTCCACTTGGAATGATAGGTGGTTCACAATCACCTAAAAATATTTAAAAATATAAAGTACAATTTATTATAACATAAATTATTATTTTTGCTTTATACTTTATACTTTTATATTTTATAAATATTATAAAAAAAAGCAAAGTTGAATACAAAAAAAGCGGGTATTGGATGTCGCTCTGCTGTACATTAGGAGATGGGGTGGACCTCTGACTAGGGTAGGTTAGATTTGAATGCAATGATAGGTATCATTGTACACAAGAAATGATTCTGAACGGAGATGATTTGTCAGTCTAGGATATATTATATTTAAATATTGTCAAATATTCTATTTTGAAACAAATATTTTATTTTTCAATTAGGACACATTTTGCATACGGCATGGTTAATCGATTTTTCCAAAAACATTGCATGTAATACCTTATATTATCTTAGATATTGTAGTGATCACGTCGCCTATAGGTATCAGTAGTCAAGGATGATATTGAAGGTGACTCTTGAGTTAATTTTAAACAACATGGATTTCTTCTTAGTTAGATTATTTGATTATTTATTTTAACAAATCATATATTTATTTATAAACATGAAAGCTGAATTTATTTAATAAGTTAAGTATTACTACACAACCTAAAAACTTGTATAAATTAAAGAACCTAAAATAACCGTAACCTTTATTTTACATTTTTAAAAGACCCTTACAAAAAACCGAAACCTTATACAAAACCGAAAAAATACCGGTTTTTAAGGGTTTTTATCGGTTTTCAATTATCTAATGAAGTAGAAATAGATTAGATAGGGCATAGTTTAGGTTTTACAAGCAAGAATTATATTTTATACTTTTATAGTTTTATAATACACTGTAGGTACCTACGTACGTAATGCTATTTTTGGACGCCGGCCTCGTCGCCCGTATATCCGTGACAGTGAGGGCCGACGTGCGACGATGGTCGATGATAATTGCAGTAATGACACTAGGTTAAGTGCCGGATCAGACTAGCGTTTTTTCGGCTTCCGATAATACGCAACCGATCGGTAAACGACCGAGACACCTATAATTAATATGTAATCCGCGTTGTTGTGTCTAGACTAGACCGTTTCACCGAACCGTCCGAAATCGGTTAGGTTAGGTTAGGTTAGGTTTGGTAATCCGTCGGACGTCCGACGGATCCTCGATTCGTACCTCAGCGACCGCGTCCTGCACGTGTGCGACGATCACGGGGGCGATCCGGTGACTGTGGCTGTCACGAGCGGAGTCCCTCAGGGCTCCGTGCTAGGACCGCTCCTTTGGAACGCCGCGTTCGACACAGTGTTCCGCTTGCCGTTGCCCGCTGGTACTACCATAATCGGGTACGCGGACGACACGCTCGTCGTGTTGGAGGGGAACACGCTGTCGACCCTACAGGACCGCGCGAACGAGGCTTTGGCAGTAGTCGCCGGGCACATCGGGGACTTGGGGCTGCGGCTAGCCGTCGACAAGACGGAGGCTGTGGTCTTCAGGGCCCAGTATGGCCCCGCTGACCTGAGGCTGCGAATTGGGGATCAGGCCGTCCAGTTGTGTACGACTCTCAAGTACTTGGGAGTTGTGCACGAAGCTAAGGGGACGTGGTACGGCGCGCACTATCGTGCCGCGGCCAAGGCCAGACGCGTCATGGCGGCGATACGCGGGCTGATGCCAAATATTGGTGGCCCCCGCGAGATCAGGAGGCGTCTCTTGTTGGTTAGGTCGTACATTCAGTTATGTTGTACGGCGCTCCGACGTGGGGCGCCGACCTGGCTCTCAGTCGGACCGGCCCCAAGGTGTTGACTTCGGTTCAGCGCCTGGCCGCCATCGCCAGCGTAGGTGCGTATCGTACCGTGTCCTACGACGCCGCGACGGTCGTCGCGCGCACCATCCCCATCGTCCTGATGGCCAAAGAGCGATTCGCGTCGTTCGAGGCCAAAAGGGATGCGCGGTTGGCAGGAATACGTGGCGGAGGATCCCCTCGGTCGGACCATCCAACGGAGACAGTGCGGGCGGACGACGCTCAGTCACTGAGGGCTCGTTCGCTGGCAAAGTGGGGCTGGCCATGCGGGAGTCGGTGCCACCAGCGGACAGCGGACGCGAGTGGACCCGCGTCCTGATTCCCCCGGACCTGCTCTGTCGGTGGTCCACCAGGAGGCACGGGGAGATGTCCTTTCACCTCACTCAGCTGCTGACGGGGCATGGTTGCTTCAACCGGTTCCTCCGGAAGATCAATCGTGCACCGTCAGAAGGGTGTTCCCATTGTGGTCCACCCGACGGCTACAGTGAGGAAGTCGACGACGCTCGTCACACCCTAGTTCGCTGCGATGCGTTCAGGGGTGAACGCCAGCGTCTAATCGACACGATTGGGCCATTTGACCCGGGCGGACTGGTGTCCAGGATGCTGGAGAGTCCGGCCAACTGGACGGCGGTTGCCCGCTTCGCGAGGGACGTGATGTCTGCCAAGGAGGAGGCAGAACGGGACAGGCAGTTCCGACAGGGTGTCGCTCCGTCAAGGCGTCGGAGGTGACGTGTGACGTTCCCGGTGACTGTGGCTCGACCCCTTCGTCTCATCGGTGGCCAGTCTCCTAGTCTTTGGCTAGGCTTAGGTTAGGTCGATTTCTGAGGGGCTGTGGTTGGGGGATTGTCCCATCCATTCCCCATATATTTCTGTATATTGCTGTGAGGGGTAGCGGTTAGGGGATTGTCCTTTCCGCTTCCCAATATGTTCTGTTGTATCATTTTATTTTTTAATAAATGATGGCGACTCGCTACCTGAAGCATTGCTTAACGGCAGTTCCAGGTGGCGAGTGTATTGCCGATAGTTTGGGGGAAAAAAAAAAAAAGGTTAGGTAATCCGCGCGCTATTGCGGTTTGGTTGCGACGATGCGTTTCCGCCGTACACAAAATTACATTCATTCATTACAGGGCCGTCTACACTGAGCGTTTTTCGGTTACCGTTATTTTTTGAATAGTGCACTTTTCAGTTTTTTTTAAATATTTAAATTTTTTTTTTATTTTAACACAATAAACATGTATTCAACCGAAAAACTTATAACCAAGGTTCAAAACTATTTGTGTATTTGGGATATGAGCTCAAATGATTATATAAATAGGGACCTAAAAATCTCATTTTGGTTGAAAGTAGCCGAAGCAGTATACAATTTGGAATGGGATAATTTTGAAGCTGCTAAAAAAGAAGAAAGAGGTAAGAAAATTAATCATATGATTTTAATAATAGGTTAAATAGGTATACATAAATAAATAAAATAATACTATTGAACAAAATAGTAAAGGTAAGTATTACTATACTATAGGTACCAGGTACCTACTTATGTTATAATGTATTATGTACTGTATAATATGAAATTGTATTAAACAAAATAATAACATTATTTAATGCATATAATTTATACAATTAAATTCAAATACATGGTGATATCATAGATACAAAAAAAAATCAAATATTTTTTTTAAATAATATAAAATAAAATATACCTATCATTCTTCTAAAGCATTCCGTGTTGGAAAGGTACCGCTCCATCAGCCATAAAATAATCAGCAAAATTATCTCTTACGTCTATTCCACTTCTATTAATATTTCTTCCACGAGATGTCAAATTATCCAAATTATGCACATCAGTTTCTTCATCGTAATTATACCCATCTCTCTTTCGGATAAAATTATGGAGAACACAACATGCTTTAACAATATCATCGCAAAAATCTGGTTCCACTAAAATGGTCGTGTGCAAAACTCGCCATTTATTGGCCAAAACTCCGAAAGCACATTCCACGGTACGTCTTGCTCTCGATAACCTGTAGTTAAACACCCGACGAGTGTTATTAAGTCCACAACCTGGAAATGGTCTCAATAAATTTGCGTGAAGACCAAACGCTTCATCAGCGATAAAAACATATGGCTGAATATTGTTTTCGGTTAAAGGCAATGCAGCTGGGTCCGGAATTTGAAGTTGTTGCGAGTATAACATTTTTCCAAACACACTGTCGAAAAACGCTAGAATCGACTTCGCGACCATATGCGCCTACGTCGATGTATATGAAATTTAAATTAGCATCGACCACTGCCATTAATACTATTGAAAAGTATTTTTTATAGTTGAAGAACAGAGAACCCGAGTTTTCTGGATTTTTGCATCTGACGTGCTTACCATCAATTGCTCCAAGGCAGTTCGGAAAATTCGTTTTCGAATAAAACGTTTTTGAAATATCTATCCACTTTTCTTTATTTGGTTTTGGAATTTCTGTGGGTTGTAGGACTGACCATAAAACCTGACATGTTTCTCTTACAATTCCGTTTATCGTACTTTTTCCAATACGAAAGTCAAAATGCAACGCAGCGAAATGTGTCCCAGTTGCCAGGTACCTATCTGTTAAAGTTTAACAAAAACCTATTTTTAATAAATAAGGTAATTATAAGATGTGCATTATACAATAATTATTGTAATGGTTGTATTATAATTTTAAGGTATTTTTTATTTCATTTTAATTATATAAAATAAATTGTTAATTAATAAGTAATTTTACAATTTTAATTCATTTTATGGATGATTAAAAAAACTTGAAAATTGAATACACGATTCCTTATGAGTTGTTCTTATTGTAGTTAAAAAAAAATCAAAAATCGTAAGTCACAGTTTTTTTTATAAGCGTTTATAATTCAAATTTTTACGAAATATGTCGAAATCACGAAAATTTGCAAGTAACTTTAAAGTTGAAAAATCATAAAATTGTTTGTGTTTATATCTAAGGACTAAAAATACAACACTAAGTTTTCCATAAGTTTTCCTTCAAGTAGCTTTATAGAAAACTCGAAGCATCATTATAAGAACAATTTAAACAAATTATAAGTGCGTTTGAGTTTTAATTTTTTTTTTCGAAATAGCGTAACGATAACGATTTATCCTCTAACGATTTTAAATATTTGTTATTATTCAAAAAGTATAAGTGGTAGATACTTGAAAATTTCTTCAGTTATTTAGATTGACATTTTCGTTAAAACACTTTTTTAATTTTGGTATTAAAATCAGAATCTAAAAATTACATTATAACTCATGATAGCGTTAATACGTGACATAAAATTTAAATCACAATAATTACTGAATATTATTTTTAATTTAGTAAAAGAGTTAAAGAATAAAAAATGGAAACATGTTCGTGATGCATATTTAAAATATATGTCTGAAGAAAAAAGTATTAGAAGCGGATCAGAAGCAACACAAATAAAAACCGTACGCATACGCACAAATCATGTAATTTTTAAATACAACTACTAAAAAAAGAAAGTAAGTGAATTAATTACTTTTATTTTTTTATCATAATTGCTTACTTATAATAATTAGAAATTAAATAGATTATAGGTGCTACTCGTATATTATATAAGAATGATATTTTAAAAATATTTTTTAAATTTTTTGGCAATGTGTATGTCTCTATCTTAATTATGAAAATCAAACAATATTAATTTAATAAATCATTTTAAACATAAATTTATATTTAATTTTTAGAACGACCGATAATTTTGACAACGTAGAAGACGATACAGGACGTCTGCACTGTTTAAGCGATCTAGATGATGATTTCTCCGAGAAACCAGTGAACGTTTCATCTAACCTTATTAACTATAATAATACACCAAAAAAAAACAAAAAAAAATCAAATTACTCCATTTCAAAGTAATTTACTTGATCAACTAAAAAAAAATCAAGAAATGACATGAGTATTGTAATGTCGTTTCTTCCTCACTTAAAATTATTAAATGACGGGCAAAAATTAGAATTTCACCTAAACAGCCTTCAATATTTAAAAAATATTTTTAAATATCCATATCCACTCGTACAGCAAAATATACTCCATGAACCACAACATCAGTATCCCGTTCCAACTGCTCTTATACATCTTAATAATTATAATACAATGAACCAAAACCCATCGTCTAATACACATTATAATTCCAATTCTTATTCAAATGTTCAGATTTACCCATATTAATATCCAGCATATACACAACCTAACTATACTCATTCATCATCTTCTAATTCAGACCACAATATTCCAACCACACTTACACCCACGTCACAACCATTACCATCAAACCAGAAACAATAAAATTTATTTTGATTGGCTATTTATAATAAATAATAATTATAAGGTATAAAACACAACCAGGTAGGTTATAAAATATACATGATTTTATTTTTTCTTATTATTAAATTTTTGCATATTGAAAGTTATGCTTTATGCAATAATGTTTTCCTTTATTATTTTTTGTATTATGTTTTTGTTATTATTTTATAAATTTAATGATATTGTGATTTGAAGAAAAGGAGATATTCTAAACTTTGTAATGATATTTAAAATAAATGATAAACTTTTATTTAAAATAATTGTTTTAGTATATTAAGTACCTACTTTATAGTAATAACTAATAAGTATTGCTATCCATAATATTATGACATCGTTTTGGGTGTATATCGTCAACGAGCGAAGCAAAGATGTATTAATTTTACAACTAAGTGTTTTAAAAAAAAAAACATTTGTTTCTGAAAAACTTATTTTTTTTTATAGAAAAAATGCTCGAACATAGGTACATGTTGAGAGAGGTTTTTTTGTAACAAAAGAAAAAAATTTCCAGTTACTTATTGTACCAGGCACCAGCTAATATAAATAAGCAATAATGTGATGTGTTTTAGTCATCACATATTATACCTACGTTTTATATAGATAACGTAAATAAAAAAATAAAAATAAAACTAAATTTCAAAGTCATCGTCAACCGTTCTTCCGGACTTAAAGGATTTCGGAGGTGCGTAATTTGTTTTGTCAAATTTAGTCGGACCTTTTCGAGTAGTTCTTCAAACGATTGAATGGACATGCGATAGTAGTCGAAAAACATGTCAGGATATTTTTTTAAATTGTCATAAAATATTTGAAATTTCATGTCGTATTCTTTACTACTGTGTAACGGATGGACCCAATACCTTCTATGCTTCTGATGTGCTGGTTCTTTAAGTTCACCAGCAGCTTCGGCCGCACAAATAATTTCCAAAAGTGAGCTCATTTCTATGTATAGTTACAATTACAATTACTATATACTGTACTTGTAAATTAAAACAATTATATTTTCAATTTATAAACACTTACCTGATTTAAAATGCCTTTCTCAAATAATGGAAATTATAAAAACACTATTTTATTTGTAAGATTTAATTTGTATGTATAAGATACAGTACAAGTGAATACGTTTGTTGCACAGACAGACTGAACAGACTGAACCGTCGAACAACATGTTGGCAAGTTTGATTTTCATGAATTCATGATAATTATAAATAATATTATGTACATTTCGTTGAAATCAAAAATTAGCTTTGCTATTTCAAATGAACAACACTTCCCGCGCTTTTTAATCTTGTTTGAAGGTAATCGGCAGCCGATAAAACGCTCAGTCTCAACGGTCGAGCCGATTGCGGTTCGGTAGCGCCGTTTTTATCGGCAGCCGAAAAAACGCTAGTCTGATCCGGCACTAATAGTAATACCATTGATTATAGAATAGACAGATAGACCATGCTATAGGGATTTTCGGCGACTACAATTTTAATTATGATAGCTGCCGGTAGGTAGCGTTGTATGAATTAATTTTATATTATTACTACTGACGGCGAATAACATATTCCTAGACCGGTTTGAGGTAGTGACAGAAAAAGCGATAAGCCTATTAATGACTTTATCATGGATAAACCTATATTTATTATTTTCTGAGCATTGCGCTATGATTGCCACTATCGCTAAATAGTATATTCACAAAATTGTTAATTTTTATGTCGAATTCTACTACAGAAAGCAATAATTAATTAATTTCATTACGAAAGATCAATTTTGTTTGGATGTTTGGAATGTTACGATTCAGTAAAATCTGCTTTGGGCGGAAATATTTAATTGAACATTACATACTATACTAGATTTACCAAGTTTTAAAAATAAAGCAAATCTTTAACCATATTGTAATTTTTAATTTTATTGTATTTTCATACTTTATAAAATACATTGTTTTGTATTTTTGTGTTCAAATTTTAAAATGAATAAAAACTCAATAACAACATAAATAATATACATAATTAAATTATTAATATAATTTATAAATAAAATAATAGTTGTGTTTTGTTATTATAAGTACATACTGAATGTGTTAAGTTTAGAAACCAACTATAAGTCTATATAATATGATGAAAAACGATTCTGAGTGAAGATATACCAAGATTGCTAAACTGGATTAGAAATAAAATACTAGGTTTAAAGAATAAAAAAATTGTCTTTATTATTAAAAAAACACAAAATAAGGGTAAAATACATTTATACATTTATATTGAAGCATAATTATTAGAATAAAAGTAAATTGTGATGTTTGTTGGTTCTGAAAAGAACCGTTTAATAAAATTGAAACAGATAGTCTTAAAAAAGACTATTTAAAAATTTAATGCTAAGTCCTGAAAAGAACTGTTTAATATAATAAAAATCAATGCTTAATCCTGAAAAGAACTGTTTAATGTAGTTGATGTGAATTGTCCTAAAAAAGACAGTTTAATGTAATTGATGCAAATAGTCCTGAAAAGAACTATTTAAAAATCAAAGCAAAGTCCTGAAAAGAACTATTTAATGTAATTGATCCTTAGTCCTGAAAAGAACTATTTAATGTAGTTGATGTGAATTGTCCTAAAAAGGACAGTTAAGACTGCTTCTATATTGTTTTATGCAAATAGGTACAAGGTCAGAACAAGAAAAAATGTATTTAATTTATTTAAATATGGTTTAATATTTTTAATTTAGAAAGTTTTGCTAATTTTGAGGTAGTTGAAAATAATTTTGTTTTATTAAATATTTTACAAATTAAAAGTTGTTCAATTATGTACATTTTATGATCTATGCAGTTTGTCAATGATTCATCAAGCCATTTTTTAATTGTATTATTATTTTTTAAGCACTCAGTTAGTTGAAATTTTATTTTCTTTTTATGCAAATAGTTTTTATAATTGCTCTCAAAAATATTTAAAATTTTATTTACTACATTATTTAAGCTATTTGATGGTGCTTTAAGTCCACTTTCATTATCAATTGAAGTATAATTTTTATTAAGAAGATGCAACTGCTTTTTATCATTTAAGTTTTTATCAACAAATAGTTCAAGTTGACATTGGTTACAATTAAATTTTTTCAT
Organism: Diuraphis noxia; assembly: GCF_037042655.1. NCBI lineage: Eukaryota > Metazoa > Arthropoda > Insecta > Hemiptera > Aphididae > Diuraphis > Diuraphis noxia. Next base: position 55,627,623 of record NW_028301711.1, read on the forward strand.
ACATTTATAGCACAAATATCCTGCGAAATATGTTACAAAACAGTCTTCTAAAGTGACATCAATATTACTATCAGTATTATTTGAGTCCTCGTCAGATGAAAAAAAACAGAGAGATAAATTAGAATTACATTCTGTGTCGGAATCAGATGATAATTTCGAACTGTTAAAATTTATTTTATTTAGTGAACTAACTGGGTCAATTATAATTGGATTATCATCTTCTTGGGTTTCCTCACAATTTGTCGCTTTTGATGTACATAAAGAAAAAAATACAATTACTTCTTATGGAAGTTCTGATTGTTCTAGCTGTTGGGTTTTTGTTATAACCACCATTTTGTCGAAAAATACTAAAGAGGTTTTCTAAAACATCCTGATTTAAACGATTAGTCGTTAAAAATACAATATCATTAGATTTCTCTGCTTCAAAAAATTGCAATACACCTTTAATGGTCTGTGTAAGCCCTTTAAAACAGGGAGGTTGAGATAATTTTCCTTTTTTTAATTTTTGTAAATTTGTGAAGTATTTTGAAGCTTCTATTAAAAAATTTTTTACAGTACCTAGATCAGTTAATGCACAGAGGTATGGATTATGACTATATAAAGATTTACTATTTAAACAATCAAATAAATTATTAATAAACTCAATAAAATCTGCAGTATTCGATGAAGTGTTACTTTGAAGTTGTCCTGTTTGTATACAAGTTCGGATTGCTGCGGCCATGGAATTGCTTAATAATTGTACTGCTAATTTAACACGCATTTTTTGAAAAGAATTAGGGTAAATATGTGTATCTGTTATTTTGATGAGAGACTTACTTTTATGATTTTGTTTGTCCAACTCATATGTTTTTTTTATATCATCAAATGAGATTATTTTATTATCTTTTATATAACAGGCATTAATTAAATTATTTCTAATACTTTTAAGTAAATGAGGAACATCAAACAAAGAAAAAATTTTATTGTTGTTGATAAAAAAAAATGGATTATCTTCTGAAATATTTAATGATTTTAAAGTGCTTTGGTTGTTTGTGCCTTGATCGCAAACTATAATTTTGGGACACAACCCAACCTCAAATAACTTTTGTAAAACATCAATTATTAAATTTTTTAAAATTGTTTTGTTAACTCCAGAATGAACAAGAAAATATGCAATTGGAAATTT